>NW_020327070.1:0-23954 GCF_001858045.2 Oreochromis niloticus
GTGGAGGTGGAGTACTGTTTGGGCTGGTATCATCAAAGATGAGCTTGTGGGCCTTTTCGGGTTGAGGATGGAGTCAAGCTCAACTCCAGTCCTACTGCCAGTTTCTGGAAGACACCTTCTTCAAGCAGTGGTACAGGAAGAAGTCTGCATCCTTCAAGAAAAACATGATTTTCATGCAGGACAATGCTCCATCACACGCGTCCAAGTACTCCACAGCGTGGCTGGCAAGAAAGGGTATAAAAGAAGGAAAAACTAATGACATGGCCTCCTTGTTCACCTGATCTGAACCCCATTGAGAACCTGTGGTCCATCATCAAATGTGAGATTTACAAGGAGGGAAAACAGTACACCTCTCTGAACAGTGTCTGGGAGGCTGTGGTTGCTGCTGCATGCAATGTGATGGTGAACAGATCAAAACACTGACAGAATCATGGATGGCAGGCTTTTTGAGCGTCCTTGCAAAGAAAGGTGGTTATATGGTCGCCGATTTGTTTTTGTTTTGTTTTGAATGTCAGAAATGTATATTTGTGAATGTGGAGATGTTATATTGGTTTCACTGGTAAAAATAATAATTGAAATGGGTATATATTTGTTTTTGTTAAGTTGCCTAATAATTATGCACAGGAAGTGTCACCTGCACACACAGATATCCCCTAAAATAGCTAAAACTATAAACTACTTCCAAAAACATTCAGCTTTGATATTAATGAGTTTTTTGGGTTCATTGAGAACATGGTTGTTGTTCAATAATAAAATTATTCTCAAAAATACAACTTGCCTAATAATTCTGCACTCCCTGTATGAGAGTAAGAAAGAAAAGTATATCTTTGTGTCCACCTTTCTCTGTTAATGCCCTACCTGGCCCCCTGGCAAAAGCTTGTGCTAGATCGCCCCTGCACAGTTACCAGCTGTCAGCTACACAAAAAAAATGAGCTTGGTGTTTGTCTCTCAGAAACAGTTCATAACTTCCCTTCAACTCATTCATGTCACCTAAGGGTAAACCTGTTTCTCCATCACCTGTTCAGCTCTGATGATTCAGTAAGGATATCTGGTTTGGAACAGCCTTTTTACAGCTGTGGCTGCACAAACATCAGCTGATACTAGAAATTAAAAGCAAATGAATTCTAAAACAGCTGATCAAGCTTAAACGTGCTGCTGTTGTTTAGCGCGATAAACAACAAGAGCGAAAAGCGATCATTGATCATTTCATGACTGAAGTTTCAACAGGCGAGAGAATGACAGGGGAGGCTTCGTAACGACAGAATAATCGTAATATTTCTCTGAATGTGGCACGATTCCGTTTGTACGGCAACTCTACGAATAACCATTATGAATAAAATAAAGTCCAACGTCAGTAATTAGCGCGCACACAGCTGTATATAAACTCCCGTCGTGCTAGCTAGCACGCAGTACATTGTAAAAAGTCAGCACAACGAAAATAACTACACCTAACTCTGTTATATCTGACCCAAATAGAGTCCAGGTCATAACTTCCTACCTGAAATTCAGTTCACCTCACGCTCCTGCTCGCTTTCCCTGATCCATGATTCTAACAACAGCTGATCAAGCTTAAACGTGCTGCTGTGTTTAGCGCATAACAAACAAGAGAGAAAAGCCGATCATTGATCAGTTTCATGACTGAAGTTCAACAGGCGAGAGAATGACAGGGAGGCTTCGTAACGACAGAATAAATCGTAATATTTTCTCTGAATGTGGCACGATTCCGTTTGTACGGCAACTCTACGAACTAACCATTATGAATAAAATAAAGTCCAACGTCAGTAACTTAGCGCGCACACAGCTGTATATAAACTCCCTCTGTTTCTATGGAAGTCGTGCTAGCTAGCACGCAGTACGATTGTAAAAAGTCAGCACAACGAAAATAAACTACACCTAAACTCTGTTTATATCTGACCCAAATAGAGTCCAGGTCATAACTTCTTACCTGAAATTCAGTTCACCTCACGCTCCTGCCTTCGCTTTCCCTGATCCATGATTGACCACCGCGTTAGCAATCGCCTGCCCGGCCTCATATGTCTCGTGGCGGCATGTCCTTCTGTCACACACCGGTGGGTAGCTGCCCTCTGTTGTAGCTCCACCACCAAACAACTCAGTTATTTTTCCACATCCAGCTGTAACTCCGATTCTATGCGAGCATTTGCGAGAGACCAGGAGGTGAAACGACAGAGAGAGTCCCCTCGCTATCCATTTGCAGCCAAGTGCGCAGCTAGCTAGGTAGCCAGCTAGGTAGCCGGCTAGCTGTCAGCAGGACCGACGTAGTCAGAGCACTGTCGCTAAATATGGATGTCTTGATAAAACAAGCAGATATTTGAAGTTTACACACCTACATTCTCGCCTGAAAATATCTTAAAAGCTTATTTTGTGACCTAGAAACACGAATAAAAGACATATAAAACGAAGTGGTGGCCGCCATTGTTCACTCTGTAGAGGCGTGCTATGAATTGTGGGATATTGAGTTTTCCACCAAGCAGTACCGTAACTTTTGAATGATTTGCGCAACCTTAAAAATTCCAAGGGCTCCTGAAAGCAGCGACGCTGTGCGCACCGTTGAAATTGTCATCATTACGGTAATCCAAATAAGGGTACACAGGCTGTACCACTCCCGGCATACCACTAGAGAGAGCCAAGACACCACAAATGAAGTCTGTTTATTTGGCGCCAAAAGATGAATTGGCCTAAATTTGCACTAAAATATTAATATTTAAAAAACTATAAAAGTTATAAACACCAAAAGTCATAACATAATAGTCCAGCTCCAGCCGCACAAATGATCTAACATATGTAACCCTAATGTCAAAACTGTTTGGCAGAGGAGCGCGGGAAAATTTTCACTAAAATATTAATATTTAAAAACTATAAAATTCATAAACACCAAAAGTCATAGCACACCATTCCAGATCCGGCCGCACAAAATGAGGTAACATATATGAAGCTTGTCTCAAAACTGCGAGGCGAGATTCGCTGCAAAATTTCAGGCGGAAACTGGAGAATAATAATAATAACTAGAAAGCGAAAATTTCAGAAGAAATTTTATGTGTGCCTATGCCGCTGCTAATCACTGTAGTTTGCCATTCATACGGCTACAGAGAGCAAAACTCAGAAGAGCAGCCATTCTCCACCATGAACTATGGTAAAAACAAACACCGCTCACGCTTCACAGATGACAGCTTACAGTTTTGTGTAAAGATGAAGTTACTTTGTACAGCGCCGATTTGCAGACGCTGTGCACACAGGTTCATGAGCAGAAGTCCCATTGTACCACGGCAGACCCGACAATGTTTGCATGAACACACTTTGAAGCATTACATTATAGACCACTTTTCACACATGCATTCACTTTTTGTTTTTGTTATTTTTACACAGTGTTCTGAATTATGAACAATGGTCTACAGCAGGGTGGGCAATTCCAGGCCCCGAGGGCCGGTGTCCTGCAGGTTTTAGATCTCACCTTGGTCAACACACCTGAATCACATGATTAGTTCGTTATCAGGCCTTTGGAGAACAGGACATGTTGAGGAGCTAATTTAGCCATTTAAATCAGCTGTGTTGGTTCAAGGACACATCTAAAACCTGCAGGGACACCGGCCCTCGGGGCCTGGAATTGCCCACCCCTGGTCTACAGCCAATCCTGTGTATTATTATACAAACTTTGGTTGTGAGATTCAGATAACTATTAATAAAAGCTAAATATTTATATGAGAGTAAGAAAGAAAAGTATATCTTTGTGTCCACCTTTCTCTGTTAATGCCCCCCCTAAAAGCTTTGCTAGATCCGCCCCTGCACAGTTACCAGCTGTCAGCTACACAAAAAGGAGCTTGGTCTTTGTCTCTCAGAAACAACTCATAACTTCCCTTCAACTCATTCATGTCACCTAAAGTGTAAACCTGTTTCTCCATCACCAGTTCAGCTCTGATGATTCAGTAAGGACATCTCCTGATTTCATCTTCATGCTCCAGCAAACATCAGCTGATACTAGAAATTAAAATCAAAAGAATTCTAACAACAGCTGATCAAGCTTAAACGTGCTGCTGTTGTTTAGCGCGATAAATAAGAGCGAACAGCCGATCATTGATCAGTTTCATGATTGACGTTTCAACACGCGAGAGAATGACAGGGGAGGCTTCGTAACGACAGAATAAATCATAATGTTTTCTCTGAATGTGGGACGATTCCGTTTGTACAGCACGGCAACTCTATGAACTAACCCTAATGAATAAAATAAAGTCCAACGTCAGTAACTTAGTGCGCACACAGCTGTATATAAACTCCCGTGGCATTACGATTGTAAAAGGTCAACGAAAATAAATTACACCTAAACTCGGTTTATATCTGACCCAAATAGAGAGCGACCGGGTGCTGACACGAGTTTCACCCGCCTCAATATAAGCCAAGCCTGGGTGCTTTTTCACGAAGGGTTGCTAGCGGCGCGAGCTAACTATGCTAGCGGCGCTAGCTAGCTAGCCGGCTATCAGCAACACATAAGAGAACTGCTGCTAAATAAACTACACCTAAACTCGGTTTATATCTGACCCAAATAGAGAGCGACCGGGTGCTGACACGAGTTCACCCGCCTCAATATAAGCCAAGCCTGGGTGCTTTTCACCAAGGGTTGCTAGCGGCGCTAGCTAACTATGCTAGCGGCGCTAGCTAGCTAGCGGGCTATCAGCAACACATAAGAGAACTGCTGCTAAATAAACTACACCTAAACTCGGTTTATATCTGACCCAAATAGAGTGCAGGTCATAACTTCTTACCTGAAATTCAGTTCACCTCACGCTCCTGCCTTCGCTTTCCCTGATCCACGATTGACCTCCGCGTTAGCAAACACCGGTCGATCGGCGGTAGCCTCACCGCCTTTTATGTCTCGTTCGCGGCATGTCCTTTCTGTCACACACCGGTGGATAGCTGCCCTCTGTTGTAGCTCCACCACCAAACAACTCAGTTATTTTTTCCACATCGACATCAGCTGATACTAGAAATTAGAAGCAAATGAATTCTAACAACAGCTGATCAAGCTTAAACGTGCAGCTGTTGTTTAGGCGATAAACAAACAAGAGCGAAAAGCCGATCATTGATCAGTTTCATGATTGAAGTTGCAACAGGCAGAGAATGACAGGGGAGGCTTCGTAACGACAGAATAAATCGTAATATTTTCTGTGAATGTGGCACGATTCCGTTTGTACGGCAACTCTACGAACTAACCATTATGAATAAAATAAAGTCCAACGTCAGTAACTTAGCGCGCACACAGCTGTATATAAACTCCCGTCGTGCTAGCTAGCGAGAGAGAGAGAGTCCCTCGCTATCCATTTGCAGCCAAGTGCGGCAGCTAGCTAGGTAGCCGGCTAGCTGTCAGGCAGGACCGACGTCGTCAGAGCACTGTCGCTAAATATGGGATGTCTTGATAAAACAAGCAGATATTTGAAGTTTACACACCTACATTCTCGCCTGAAAATATCTTAAAAGCTTATTTTGTGACCTAGAAACACGAATAAAAGACATATAAAACGAAGTGGTGGCCGCCATTGTTCACTCTGTAGAGGCGTGCTATGAATTGTGGGATATTGAGTTTTCCACCAAGCATTACCGTAACTTTTGAATGATTTGCGCAACCTTAAAAATTCCAATGGCTCCTGAAAGCAGCGACGCTGTGCGCACCGTTGAAATTGTCATCATTACGGTAATCCAAATAAGGGTAGACAGGCTGTACCACTCCCGGCATACCACTAGAGAGAGCCAACACACCACAAATGAAGTCTGTTTATTTGGCGCCAAAAGATGAATTGGCCCAAATTTGCACTAAAATCTAAATATTTCAAAAACTATAAAAGTTATAAACACCAAAAGTCAGACCATACTAGTCCAGCTTCAGCCGCACAAAATGATGTAACATATGTAACCCTATTGTCAAAGCTGTTTGGCAGAGGAGCGCGGGAAAATTTTCACTAAAATATTAATATTTAAAACACTATAAAATTCATAAACACCAAAAGTCATAGCACACCATTCCAGATCCAGCCGCACAAAATGAGGTAACATATATGAAGCTTGTCTCAAAACTGCGGGTCGAGATACACTGCAAAATTTCAGGCGGAAAAAGGAAAATAATAATAATAATAAGAATAATAAATCCGAGGAATAGTAATATGTGTGCCTCTTGGCATAGGCACACATAACTAGAAAGCGAAAATTTCAGAAGAAATTTTATGTGTGCCTATGCCGCTGCTAATCACTGTAGTTTGCCATTCATACGGCTACAGAGAGCAAAACTCAGAAGAGCAGCCATTCTCCACCATGAACTATGGTAAAAACAAACACCGCTCACGCTTCACAGATGACAGCTTACAGTTTTGTGTAAAGATGAAGTTACTTTGTACAGCGCCGATTTGCAGACGCTGTGCACACAGGTTCATGAGCAGAAGTCCCATTGTACCACGGCAGACCCGACAATGTTTGCATGAACACACTTTGAAGCATTACATTATAGACCACTTTTCACACATGCATTCACTTTTTGTTTTTTGTTATTTTTACACAGTGTTCTGAATTATGAACAATGGTCTACAGCAGGGGTGGGCAATTCCAGGCCCCGAGGGCCGGTGTCCTGCAGGTTTTAGATCTCACCTTGGGTCAACACACCTGAATCACATGATTAGTTCGTTATCAGGCCTTTGGAGAACAGGACATGTTGAGGAGCTAATTTAGCCATTTAAATCAGCTGTGTTGGTTCAAGGACACATCTAAAACCTGCAGGGACACCGGCCCTCGGGCCTGGAATTGCCCACCCCTGGTCTACAGCCAATCCTGTGTATTATTATACAAACTTTGGTTGTGAGATTCAGATAACTATTTAATAAAAGCTAAATATTTTATATGAGAGTAAGAAAGAAAAGTATATCTTTGTGTCCACCTTTCTCTGTTAATGCCCCCCCCTAAAAGCTTTGCTAGATCCGCCCCTGCACAGTTACCAGCTGTCAGCTACACAAAAAAGGAGCTTGGTCTTTGTCTCTCAGAAACAACTCATAACTTCCCTTCAACTCATTCATGTCACCTAAAGTGTAAACCTGTTTCTCCATCACCAGTTCAGCTCTGATGATTCAGTAAGGACATCTCCTGATTTCATCTTCATGCTCCAGCAAACATCAGCTGATACTAGAAATTAAAATCAAAAGAATTCTAACAACAGCTGATCAAGCTTAAACGTGCTGCTGTTGTTTAGCGCGATAAATAAGAGCGAACAGCCGATCATTGATCAGTTTCATGATTGACGTTTCAACACGCGAGAGAATGACAGGGGAGGCTTCGTAACGACAGAATAAATCATAATGTTTTCTCTGAATGTGGGACGATTCCGTTTGTACAGCACGGCAACTCTATGAACTAACCCTAATGAATAAAATAAAGTCCAACGTCAGTAACTTAGTGCGCACACAGCTGTATATAAACTCCCGTGGCATTACGATTGTAAAAGGTCAACGAAAATAAATTACACCTAAACTCGGTTTATATCTGACCCAAATAGAGAGCGACCGGGTGCTGACACGAGTTTCACCCGCCTCAATATAAGCCAAGCCTGGGTGCTTTTTCACGAAGGGTTGCTAGCGGCGCGAGCTAACTATGCTAGCGGCGCTAGCTAGCTAGCCGGCTATCAGCAACACATAAGAGAACTGCTGCTAAATAAACTACACCTAAACTCGGTTTATATCTGACCCAAATAGAGAGCAACCGGGTGCTGACACGAGTTTCACCCGCCTCAATATAAGCCAAGCCTGGGTGCTTTTTCACCAAGGGTTGCTAGCGGCGCTAGCTAACTATGCTAGCGGCGCTAGCTAGCTAGCCGGCTATCAGCAACACATAAGAGAACTGCTGCTAAATAAACTACACCTAAACTCGGTTTATATCTGACCCAAATAGAGTGCAGGTCATAACTTCTTACCTGAAATTCAGTTCACCTCACGCTCCTGCCTTCGCTTTCCCTGATCCACGATTGACCTCCGCGTTAGCAAACACCGGTCGATCGGCGGTAGCCTCACCGCCTTTTATGTCTCGTTCGCGGCATGTCCTTTCTGTCACACACCGGTGGATAGCTGCCCTCTGTTGTAGCTCCACCACCAAACAACTCAGTTATTTTTTCCACATCGACATCAGCTGATACTAGAAATTAGAAGCAAATGAATTCTAACAACAGCTGATCAAGCTTAAACGTGCAGCTGTTGTTTAGGCGATAAACAAACAAGAGCGAAAAGCCGATCATTGATCAGTTTCATGATTGAAGTTGCAACAGGCAGAGAATGACAGGGGAGGCTTCGTAACGACAGAATAAATCGTAATATTTTCTGTGAATGTGGCACGATTCCGTTTGTACGGCAACTCTACGAACTAACCATTATGAATAAAATAAAGTCCAACGTCAGTAACTTAGCGCGCACACAGCTGTATATAAACTCCCGTCGTGCTAGCTAGCGAGAGAGAGAGAGTCCCCTCGCTATCCATTTGCAGCCAAGTGCGGCAGCTAGCTAGGTAGCCGGCTAGCTGTCAGGCAGGACCGACGTCGTCAGAGCACTGTCGCTAAATATGGGATGTCTTGATAAAACAAGCAGATATTTGAAGTTTACACACCTACATTCTCGCCTGAAAATATCTTAAAAGCTTATTTTGTGACCTAGAAACACGAATAAAAGACATATAAAACGAAGTGGTGGCCGCCATTGTTCACTCTGTAGAGGCGTGCTATGAATTGTGGGATATTGAGTTTTCCACCAAGCATTACCGTAACTTTTGAATGATTTGCGCAACCTTAAAAATTCCAATGGCTCCTGAAAGCAGCGACGCTGTGCGCACCGTTGAAATTGTCATCATTACGGTAATCCAAATAAGGGTAGACAGGCTGTACCACTCCCGGCATACCACTAGAGAGAGCCAACACACCACAAATGAAGTCTGTTTATTTGGCGCCAAAAGATGAATTGGCCCAAATTTGCACTAAAATCTAAATATTTCAAAAACTATAAAAGTTATAAACACCAAAAGTCAGACCATACTAGTCCAGCTTCAGCCGCACAAAATGATGTAACATATGTAACCCTATTGTCAAAGCTGTTTGGCAGAGGAGCGCGGGAAAATTTTCACTAAAATATTAATATTTAAAAAACTATAAAATTCATAAACACCAAAAGTCATAGCACACCATTCCAGATCCAGCCGCACAAAATGAGGTAACATATATGAAGCTTGTCTCAAAACTGCAGGTCGAGATACACTGCAAAATTTCAGGCGGAAAAAGGAAAATAATAATAATAATAAGAATAATAAATCCGAGGAATAGTAATATGTGTGCCTCTTGGCATAGGCACACATAATAACTAGAAAGCGAAAATTTCAGAAGAAATTTTATGTGTGCCTATGCCGCTGCTAATCACTGTAGTTTGCCATTCATACAGCTACAGAGAGCAAAACTCAGAAGAGCAGCCATTCTCCACCATGAACTATGGTAAAAACAAACACCGCTCACGCTTCACAGATGACAGCTTACAGTTTTGTGTAAAGATGAAGTTACTTCGTACAGCGCCGATTTGCAGACGCTGTGCACACAGGTTCATGAGCAGAAGTCCCATTGTACCACGGCAGACCCGACAATTTTTGCATGAACACGCTTTGAAGCATTACATTATGGACCACTTTTCACACATGGTTGGTTTACCCACACAGCCGGCTGTGCATTCACTTTTTGTTTTTGTTATTTTTACACAGTGTTCTGAATGATTAACAATGGTCTACAGCCAATCTTGTGTATTATTATACAAACTGTGGTTGTAAGATGCAGATAACTATTTAATAAAAAGCTAAATATTTTATATGAGAGTAAGAAAGAAAAGTATATCTTTGTGTCCCCCTTTCCCTGTTAATGCCCTACCTGGCCCCCTGGCAAAAGCTTTGCTAGATCCGCCCCTGCACAGTTACCAGCTGTCAGCTACACAAAAACAGGAGCTTGGTGTATATTTGTCTGTCAGAAACAGTTCATAACTTCCCTTCAACTCATTCATGTCACCTAAAGGGTAAACCTGTTTCTCCATCACCAGTTCAGCTCTGATGATTCAGTAAGGACATCTCCTGGTTTGGACCAGCCGCTTCTACAGCTGTGCCCCAGCAAACATCAGCTGATACTAAGATAAGATAAGATAACCTTTATTAGTCCCACATGTGGGAAATTTGTTTTGTCACAGCAGGAAGTGGACAGTGCAAAAGTTATGAAGCAAAAATTAGAATAAAATAAAATAAGAATAAATACAGTACACAACTGTACAGAATAGAATAAAATAAAATACTATATACAGTAGAATAAAATAGAATAAAATATACAATAAGATAAAAATAGAATACAAATGCTATATACAACTGAGTAAAAAATACAACGATGCCAGGAAGATTATTGCACTTAGTGTTATTGCACATGTGTGTGTTTGATCAGTTAAAGTCTTTGTTGTGGAGTCTGACAGCAGTGGGGAGGAAAGACCTGCGAAATCTCTCCATCCCACACCGTGGGTGCCGCAGTCTCCCACTGAAGGAGCTGCTAGAAATTAAAATCAAATGAATTCTAACAACAGCTGATCAAGCTTAAACGTGCTGCTGTTCTTTAGCGCGATAAACAAGAGCGAAAAGCCGATCGTTGATCAGTTTCATGAGTGAAGTTGCAACTGGCGAGAGAATGACAGGGGAGGCTTCGTAACGACAGAATAAATCGTAATGTTTTCTCTGAATGTGGGACGATTCCGTTTGTACGGCAACTCTGACGAACCAACCCTTATGAATATAATAAAGTTCAACATCAGTAACTTACGGCGCACACAGCTGTCGTGCTAGCTAGCATGCAGTACGATTGTAAAAGGTCAGCACAACGAAAATAAACTACACCTAAACTCTGTTTATATCTGACCCAAATAGAGTGCAGTTCATAACTTCTTACCTGAAATTCAGTTCACCCCTCAGCTCCTGCCTTCGCTTTCCCTGATCCACGATTGACCTCCAGGTTAGCAACCACCTTCGCTTTCCCTGATCCACGATTGACCTCCAGGTTAGCAACCACCGGTCGATCGGCGGTGGCCTGCCCCACCTCCTATGTGTGGTTCGCGGCATGTCCTTTCTGTCACACACCGGTGGATAGCTGCCCTCTGTTGTAGCTCCGGCTAGCTCCACCACCAAACAACTCAGTTATTTTTTCCACATCGACCACCATCATCGGCCCATATAAGCGAAAAATGAGTCCAGCTAAAACACAGACTTGGCGAGCGATCGGGTGTTGCAACAAATTTTAGCCGCGTCACTATAAGCCCAGCCTGGGTGCTTTGAGGGTCGCTAGCAGCGCTAGCTAGCTATGCTAGCGGCGCTATGCTAGCCGGCTGGCTATCAGCAACACATAAGACAACTCTTGCTAATATGGGATGTCTTGATAAAACGAGCAGATATTTGAAGTTTACACACCTATATTCTCGCCTGAAAATGTCTTAAAAGTTTAGTTTGTGACCTAGAAACACGAATAAAAGACATAGAAAACGAAGTGGTGGCCGCCATTGTTTGACTCGGTAGAGGCCTCTGTAGAGGCGTGCTATGAATTGTGGGATATGGAGTTTTGGGCCAAGGATAGATCTTTTCGCCTGTACTACTCCGGGTATACCACTAGAGAGAGCCAAGACACCACAAATGAAGTCTGTTTCTATGGCGCCAAAAGTAGAATCTTTCTAAATTTGCACTAAAATATTAATATTTAAAAAACTATAAAAGTCATGAACACCAAAAGTCGTACCATAGTAGTCCAGCTCCAGCCGCACAAAATGATCTAACATATGTAACCCTATTGTCAAAACTGTTTGGCAGAGGAGCGCGGGAAAATTTTCACTAAAATATTAATATTTCAAAAACTATAATAGTCATAAACACCAAAAGTCATAGCACACCATTCCAGATCCAGCCGCACAAAATGAGGTAACATATATGAAGCTTGTCTGAAAACTGCGGGGCGAGATTCGCTGCAAAATTTCAGGCGGAAACTGAAGAATAATAATAATAAATCCGAGGAATAGTAATATGTGTGCCTCTTCGCATAGGCACACATAATAATAATAATAATAATAAATCCGACGAATACTAATATGTGTGCCTCTTGGCATAGGCACACATAACTAGAAAGCGAAAATTTCTGAAGAAATTTTATGTGTGCCTATGCCGCTGGTAATCAGTGTAGTCTGCCATTCATACAGCTACAGAGAGCAAAACTCAGCAGAGCAGCCATTCTCCACCATGAACTATGGTAAAAACAAACACCGCTCGCGCCTCACAGATGACACCTTACAGTTTTGGGTAAAGATGAAGTTGCTTTGTACAGCCCCGATTTGCAGACGCTGTGCACAGAGGTTCATGAGCAGAAGTCCCCATTGTACCACAGCAGACCCGACAATGTTTGCATGAACACGCTTTGAAGCATTACGTTATGGACCACTTTTCACACATGGTTGGTGTACCCACACAACCGGCTGTAGCTTTTCAACTTACACACACCCAAAAAACAGCCGAGAGAGCACAAACAACGCCCGTGAGGCGTGATTGCAGATGCCGCTCAGGTGGGTCCACCTCCCCTGCAGCGGCACTGCAGACCACGCCCCGCCACACACATCAAACACGTAAAATAAATATTTATGCACTTTTGCATTCACTTTTTGTCTTTTGTTATTTTTACACAGTGTTCTGAATGATGAGCAATGGTCTACAGCCAATCTTGTGTATTATTATACAAACTTTGGTTGTAAGATTCAGATAACTATTTAATAAAAGCTAAATATTTTATATGAGAGTAAGAAAGAAAAGTATATCTTTGTGTCCACCTTTCTCTGTTAATGGCCTACCTGCCCCCCTGGCAAAAGCTTTGCTAGATCCGCCCCTGCACAGTTACCAGCTGTCAGCTACACAAAAAAAGGAGCTTGGTGTTTACAGGGAGTGCAGAATTATTAGGCAAATCAGTATTTGTCCACATCATCCTCTTCATGCATGTTGTCTTACTCCAAGCTGTATAGGCTCGAAGCCTACTACCAATTAATCATATTAGGTGATGTGCATCTCTGTAATGAGAAGGGGTGTGGTCTAATGACATCAACACCCTATATCAGGTGTGCATAACTATTAGGCAACTTCCTTTCCTTTGGCAAAATGGGTCAAAAGAAGGACTTGACAGGCTCAGAAAAGTCAAAAATAGTGAGATATCTTGCAGAGGGATGCAGCAGTCTTAAAATTGCAAAGCTTCTGAAGCGTGATCATCGAACAATCAAGCGTTTCATTCAAAATAGTCAACAGGGTCGCAAGAAGCGTGTGGAAAAACCAAGGCGCAAAATAACTGCCCATGAACTGAGAAAAGTCAAGCGTGCAGCTGCCAAGATGCCACTTGCCACCAGTTTGGCCATATTTCAGAGCTGCAGCATCACTAGTGCCCAAAAGCACAAGGTGTGCAATACTCAGAGACATGGCCAAGGTAAGAAAGGCTGAAAGACGACCACCACTGAACAAAACACACAAGCTGAAACGTCAAGACTGGGCCAAGAAATATCTCAAGACTGATTTTTCTAAGGTTTATGGACTGATGAAATGAGAGTGAGTCTTGATGGGCCAGATGGATGGGCCCGTGGCTGGATTGGTAAAGGGCAGAGAGCTCCAGTCCGACTCAGACGCCAGCAAGGTGGAGGTGGAGTACTGGTTTGGGCTGGTATCATCAAAGATGAGCTTGTGGGGCCTTTTCGGGTTGAGGATGGAGTCAAGCTCAACTCCCAGTCCTACTGCCAGTTTCTGGAAGACACCTTCTTCAAGCACTGGTACAGGAAGAAGTCTGCATCCTTCAAGAAAAACATGATTTTCATGCAGGACAATGCTCCATCACACGCGTCCAAGTACTCCACAGCGTGGCTGGCAAGAAAGGGTATAAAAGAAGAAAAACTAATGACATGGCCTCCTTGTTCACCTGATCTGAACCCCATTGAGAACCTGTGGTCCATCATCAAATGTGAGATTTACAAGGAGGGAAAACAGTACACCTCTCTGAACAGTGTCTGGGAGGCTGTGGTTGCTGCTGCACGCAATGTTGATGGTGAACAGATCAAAACACTGACAGAATCCATGGATGGCAGGCTTTTGAGTGTCCTTGCAAAGAAAGGTGGCTATATTGGTCGCTGATTTGTTTTTGCTTTGTTTTTGAATGTCAGAAATGTATATTTGTGAATGTGGAGATGTTATATTGGTTTCACTGGTAAAAATAAATAATTGAAATGGGTATATATTTGTTTTTTGTTAAGCTGCCTAATAATTATGCACAGTAATAGTCACTTGCACACACAGATATCCCCCTAAAATAGCTAAAACTAAAAACAAACTAAAAACTACTTCCAAAAACATTCAGCTTTGATATTAATGAGTTTTTTGGGTTCATTGAGAACATGGTTGTTGTTCAGTAATAAAATTATTCCTCAAAAATACAACTTGCCTAATAATTCTGCACTCCCTGTATTTGTCTCTTAAAAACAGTTCATAACTTCCCTTTTTTCAGCTGTGGCTCCAGAAAACATCAGCTGATACTAGAAATTAAAATCAAATTAATTCTAACAACAGCTGATCAAGCTTAAACGTGCTGCTGTTCTTTAGCGCGATAAACAAGAGCGAAAAGCCGATCGTTGATCAGTTTCATGAGTGAAGTTGCAACTGGCGAGAGAATGACAGGGGAGGCTTCGTAACGACAGAATAAATCGTAATGTTTTCTCTGAATGTGGGACGATTCCGTTTGTACGGCAACTCTGACGAACCAACCCTTATGAATATAATAAAGTTAAACCTCAGTAACTTACCGCGCACACAGCTGTCGTGCTAGCTAGCATGCAGTACGATTGTAAAAGGTCAGCACAACGAAAATAAACTACACCTAAACTCTGTTTATATCTGACCCAAATAGAGTGCAGTTCATAACTTCTTACCTGAAATTCAGTTCACCCCTCAGCTCCTGCCTTCGCTTTCCCTGATCCACGATTGACCTCCAGGTTAGCAACCACCTTCGCTTTCCCTGATCCACGATTGACCTCCAGGTTAGCAACCACCGGTCGATCGGCGGTCGCCTGCCCCACCTCCTATGTGTGGTTCGCGGCATGTCCTTTCTGTCACACACCGGTGGATAGCTGCCCTCTGTTGTAGCTCCGGCTAGCTCCACCACCAAACAACTCAGTTATTTTTCCACATCGACCAGCATCATCGGCCCATATAAACGAAAAATAAGTCCAGCTAAGACACAGACCCTTGCCGAGCGATCGGGCGATTAAACAAATTTTAGCCACCTCACTATCAGCCAAGCCTGGGTGGTTTTTCACGAAGGGTCGCTAGCCGCGCTAGCTAGCTAAGCTAGCGGCGCTAGCTAGCTAGCCAGCCGGCTATCAGCAACACGTAAGAGAACTGTTGCTAAATAAACTACACCTAAACTCGGTTTATATCTGACCCAAATAGAGTGCAGGTCATAACTTCTTACCTGAAATTCAGTTCACCTCACGCTCCTGCCTTCGCTTTCCCTGATCCACGATTGACCTCCGCGTTATTAAACACCGGACGATCGGCGGTAGCCTCACCGCCTTGTATGTCTCGTTCGCGGCATGTCCTTTCTGTCACACACCGGTGGATAGCTGCCCTCTGTTGTAGCTCCACCACCAAACAACTCAGTTATTTTTTCCACATCGACCAGCATCATCGGCCCATATAAACGAAAAATAAGTCCAGCTAAGACACAGACCCTTGCCGAGCGATTGGGCGATTAAACAAATTTTAGCCACCTCACTATCAGCCAAGCCTGGGTGGTTTTTCACGAAGGGTCGCTAGCCGCGCTAGCTAGCTAGCTAGCCAGCCGGCTATCAGCAACACGTAAGAGAACTGTTGCTAAATAAACTACACCTAAACTCGGTTTATATCTGACCCAAATAGAGTGCAGGTCATAACTTCTTACCTGAAATTCAGTTCACCTCACGCTCCTGCCTTCGCTTTCCCTGATCCACGATTGACCTCCGCGTTAGCAAACACCGGACGATCGGCGGTAGCCTCACCGCCTTGTATGTCTCGTTCGCGGCATGTCCTTTCTGTCACACACCGGTGGATAGCTGCCCTCTGTTGTAGCTCCACCACCAAACAACTCAGTTATTTTTTCCACATCGACCAGCATCATCGGCCCATATAAACGAAAAATAAGTCCAGCTAAGACACAGATCCTTGCCGAGCGATCAGGCGATTAAACAAATTTTAGCCACCTCACTATCAGCCAAGCCTGGGTGGTTTTTCACGAAGGGGCGCTAGCTAGCTAAGCTAGCGGCGCTAGCTAGCTAGCCGGCTATCAGCAACACTTAAGAGAATTGTCGCTAATATGGGATGTCTTGATAAAACGAGCAGATATTTGAAGTTTACACACCTACATTCTCGCCTGAAAATATCTTAAAAGTGTATTTTGTGACCTAGAAACACGAATAAAAGACATATAAAACGAAGTGGTGTCCGCCATTGTTGAACTCGGCAGAGGGGTGCTATGAATTATGGGATATGGAGTTTTGTAACAAGCATACAGATTTTCAGCCGTACTACTCCCGGTATGCCACTAGAGAGAGCCAACCCACCACAAATAAAGTCTGTTTCTATGGAAATTGGCCTAAATTTGCACTAAAATCTAAATATTTCAAAAACTATAAAAGTCATAAACACCAAAAGTGTATACCATACTAGTCCAGCTCCAGCCGCACAAAATGATCTAACATATGTAACCCTATTTTCAAAACTGTTTGGCAGAGAAGCGCGGGAAATTTCACTAAAATATTAATATTTAAAAAACTATAATAGTTATAAACACCAAAAGTCATAGCACACCATTCCTGATCCAGGCGCACAAAATGAGGTAACATATATGAAGCTTGTCTCAAAACTGCGGGGCGAGTTTCGCTGCAAAATTTCAGGCGGAAACTGAAGAATAATAATAATAATAACTAGAAAGCGAAAATTTCAGAAGAAATTTTATGTGTGCCTATGCCGCTGCTATTCAGTGTAGTTTGCCATTCATACAGCTACAGAGAGCAAAACTCAGAAGAGCAGCCATTCTCCACCATGAACTATGGTAAAAACAAACACCGCTCACGCTTCACAGATGACAGCTTACAGTTTTGTGTAAAGATGAAGTTACTTCGTACAGCGCCGATTTGCAGACGCTGTGCACACAGGTTCATGAGCAGAAGTCCCATTGTACCACGGCAGATCCGACAATGTTTGCATGAACACGCTTTGAAGCATTACGTTATGGACCACTTTTAACACATGGTTGGTGTACCCAAACAGCCGGCTGTAGCTTTTCAACTCACAGCCCGACACACACCCAAAAACAGCCGAGAGAGCACAGACTACGCCCGAGAGGCGTGATTGCAGGTGCCGCTCAGGTGGGTCCAACTCCCCTGCAGCGGCACTGCAGACCACGCCCCGCCACACACATCAAACACGTAAAATAAATATTTATGCACTTTTGCATTCACTTTTTGTTTTTTGTTATTTTTACACAGTGTTCTGAATGATGAACAATGGTCTACAGCCAATCTTGTGTATTATTATACAAACTTTGGTTGTAAGATTCAGATAACTATTTAATAAAAGCTAAATATTTTATATGAGAGTAAGAAAGAAAAGTATATCTTTGTGTCCACCTTTCTCTGTTAATGCCCTACCTGGCCCCCTGGCAAAAGCTTTGCTAGATCCGCCCCTGCACAGTTACCAGCTGTCAGCTACACAAAAAAAGGAGCTTGGTGTATATTTGTCTGTCAGAAACAGTTCATAACTTCCCTTCAACTCATTCATGTCACCTAAGGGTAAACCTGTTTCTCCATCACCAGTTCAGCTCTGATGATTCAGTAAGGACATCTCCTGATTTCATCTTCATGCTCCAGCAAACATCAGCTGATACTAGAAATTAAAATCAAAAGAATTCTAACAACAGCTGATCAAGCTTAAACGTGCTGCTGTTGTTTAGCGCGATAAACAAACAAGAGAGAAAAGCCGATCATTGATCAGTTTCATGACTGAAGTTTCAACAGGCGAGAGAATGACAGGGGAGGCTGTCATAAAGTTCAACATCGGTAACATCGGTAACTTAGCGCGCACACAGCTGTATACAAACTCCGTAGTGCTAGCTAGCAAGCAGTAGGAGTTATTGTAAGTGATTGAAAAAGTCAGCACAACGAAAATAAACTACACCTAAACTCGGTTTATATCTGACCCAAATACAGTGCAGGTCATAACTTCTTACCTGAAATTCAGTTCACCTCACGCTCCTGCCTTCGCTTTCCCTGATCCACGATTGACCTCCGCGTTAGCAAACACCGGTCGATCGGCGGTAGCCTCACCGCCTTGTATGTCTCGTTCGCGGCATGTCCTTTCTGTCACACACCGGTGGATAGCTGCCCTCTGTTGTAGCTCCACCACCAAACAACTCAGTTATTTTTTCCACATCGACCAGCATCATCGGCCCATATAAACGAAAAATAAGTCCAGCTAAGACACAGACCCTTGCCGAGCGATCGGGCGATTAAACAAACTTTAGCCACCTCACTATCAGCCAAGCCTGGGTGGTTTTTCACGAAGGGTCGCTAGCCGCGCTAGCTAGCTAAGCTAGCGGCGCTAGCTAGCTAGCCAGCCGGCTATCAGCAACACGTAAGAGAACTGTTGCTAAATAAACTACACCTAAACTCGGTTTATATCTGACCCAAATAGAGTGCAGGTCATAACTTCTTACCTGAAATTCAGTTCACCTCACGCTCCTGCCTTCGCTTTCCCTGATCCATGATTGACCTCCGCGTTAGCAAACACCGGACGATCGGCGGTAGCCTCACCGCCTTGTATGTCTCGTTCGCGGCATGTCCTTTCTGTCACACACCGGTGGATAGCTGCCCTCTGTTGTAGCTCCACCACCAAACAACTCAGTTATTTTTTCCACATCGACCAGCATCATCGGCCCATATAAACGAAAAATAAGTCCAGCTAAGACACAGACCCTTGCCGAGCGATCGGGCGATTAAACAAATTTTAGCCACCTCACTATCAGCCAAGCCTGGGTGGTTTTTCACGAAGGGGCGCTAGCTAGCTAAGCTAGCGGTGCTAGCTAGCTAGCCGGCTATCAGCAACACTTAAGAGAATTGTCGCTAATATGGGATGTCTTGATAAAACGAGCAGATATTTGAAGTTTACACACCTACATTCTCGCCTGAAAATATCTT
The DNA here is from genome assembly GCF_001858045.2 of Oreochromis niloticus. NCBI lineage: Eukaryota > Metazoa > Chordata > Actinopteri > Cichliformes > Cichlidae > Oreochromis > Oreochromis niloticus. Next base: position 19,326 of record NW_020327070.1, read on the forward strand.
AAAAGTGTATTTTGTGACCTAGAAACACGAATAAAAGACATATAAAACGAAGTGGTGTCCGCCATTGTTTGACTCGGTAGAGGCATGCTATGAATTGTGGGATATGTAGTTTTCACCAAGCATGGCACCCTTTAGGCCGTACTACTCCCGGTATACCACTAGAGAGAGCCAACACACCACAAATGAAGTCTGTTTCTATGGTGCCAAAAGCAGAATCTTTCTCAGGAGCCTAGAAATTGGCCTAAATTTGCACTAAAATCTAAATATTTCAAAAACTATAAAAGTTATAAACACCAAAAGTCACACCATACTAGCCCAGCTCCAGCCGCACAAAATGATGTAACATATGTACCCCTATTGTCAAAACTGTTTGGCAGAGGAGCGCGGGAAAATTTTCACTAAAATATTAATATTTAAAAAACTATAATAGTCATAAACACCAAAGTCATAGCACACCATTCCAGATCCAGCCGCACAAAATGAGGTAACATATATGAAGCTTTTCTCAAAACTGCGGGGCGTGATACGTGCCGAAATTTAGGCGGAAGATGGAGAATAATAATAATAATAATAATAATAAGAATAATAAATCCGACGAATAGTAATATGTGTGCCTCTTGGCATAGGCACACATAATAAATCCGACGAATAGTAATATGTGTGCCTCTTGTCATAGGCACACATAAAAATTTGCATTTCCTGCGAAAATGCTGTGTGGATGCCTTAACGCTGAAGCTGTCTGCTGAAAAGGTGAAAAAGATGAAAAGTTGCAAAAAGTTGTATGGTGGTGGGAAAAAACATGTCGCCCTGAGCAGGATTGGAACCTGGCCCTCCTGGTCTCAAGGCAGCTACTCATCTCACTGAGCTAAACTCATTCTCTCAAAAAACAGGAGGAGAGACCGACAATTCTGCTAAAATGAGCAGAAGCTGCTGAGAATTTTGCTGAGAAGAGGTGAAAAGGCTGAAAATTTTGCAGAAAAGAGGTAAATCAGCAGAATTTCTGCAGAAAAGAGGTAAAGAAGCAATAAGTTGCGCTGAAAAGAGATGAATCAGCAGAATTTCTGCTCAAAGGTGGCTATTCATTTCCCTGAGCCAAAGTCACTCTTACAAAGAAGAGGTGGAGAGTAGGGCTGCCACAAACGATTATTTTTGCGATTAGTCGACTAATCAAATCATGTATCCATTGGACGTAAAACGTACAGCTTATTGCACCAGCATGCATCTGCTCTTATATAACTATCATTAGCTTACAGCTTTAAGTGTTTAAGGTATGTGCTAACTAAAAATAAAGACAAGATGATAGTTTATTGAATTTAAATGAAATTTGCAGATTGTTTCGGTGGAGTTTAATAAACGCAGCCGTCTGCTCCTTGCTATCTAAAATATAACAGGACACCGGAGTATATTCTGGAGCATCTCACACTTCTGATAATCAGTTGTCTGCTTGACATTTATTCAGCTGTGTAAAAACTATCACTTTCATCTCAGCCAAACCGATTTACTCAGGAACAAATAAAATACTGAAAAAAGCCAAACAATAACATTTTTAAGTTATCTAAGTGACTTATATATCATGTTTAACCTGAGTAGCGAAAGACGGCGGTGGATTTGAAAACGATTTGCCGGTGTTCTCACCAGCTCTAGTGAGCCTTCAACCCCGGCTCGCTATCGAGCTAGTGGGTAACAGACGTCTCCGAAAACGTCAGAGCGCTTTTGAAAATATGTGGTGTCTTGATAAACTGAGCCGATACTCGAAGTTTATACAGCAACATTCCCGCCTGAAAATATGTTAAACGTTTATTTTGTGACCCAGAAAGAATAATAAGAGTAACATTAAAACTAACTAGCTGCCGCCATTGTGGAACACTGAGCAGGGCCGCGATGGGCCGCGCTATGAATTCTGGGACAGTTTCTTCTTCTTCGGGGTTTAACGGCAGCTGGGATCCTTGTACATGCAGTGCTGCCATCTTCTGTTTCAGTCCGTTATTACACTCTTAAATCCTACTACTTATTCCTGCGTCTTTTGGGACCTTACAAAGCTTCAAACGACATGTCGACTATTAAATTAGTCATCGACGATTTTGATAGTCGACGTAATCGTGACTAGTCGACTGATCGTGGCAGCCCTAGTGGAGAGACGGACAATTCTGCTGAAATGAGCACAAGCTGATAAGAGGTGAAAAGGCTGAAAATTTTGCAGAAAAGAGGTGAATCAGCAGAATTTCTGCAGAAAAGAGGCAAAGAAGCAGAAACTTGCGCTGAAAAGAGATGAATCAGCAGAGTTTCTGCTCAAAAGAGTTGTCTTTTTTCTGAATACAGCCAAAAAAGCTGGAATTTGTGCTGAAAAGGGGTGAAAAAAATGAAAATTTTGCTGAAAAGGGGTGAAGAAGCTGAAGAAGCTAAAGTATACTAAATCAAAGTATTTGTGCCAAAACATAGTGTTTCTGCCATATTGTGGTACTACTACATTACAACATGAATACGGATTAAAGATGAAAGAAACTGGCAACAAATTCCTCCACTACAAAGCAGTCTGATACCACTTCTTTGCAGTGTTCACTAAGGCACTACCCAAAAGGCGCCACAAGAGGGCACTCCAACACAAGAGATGAGGTGAATGAGCAGAATTTCTGCTGAAAAGAGGCAGAAGGTTCTGTATGTAGAAAAGAAACACTGTTGAACCATGTGTGAAATAAATAAAGAAATGAAATGAAGAACAACCTGGTTCTGCTCAAATTCACCAATCAGAGGTACTGCCTCTGTCTGCTTCATCAGGCTGTGTACTTGTTTCTGCCATGGAGCGTTAACAAGAATCTGAGGTCCATATTAGAAAAGCTGCTAAAATCATAAAACTTTGCAGAATTGTAATAGATTAGCAATATAAATTACAGGTCTGTGATAGTGTATAAATTTGTAGTGAAAAAAAAAACGTGGACCAAGGTGGGATTGAACCCACGACCTTTGAGCTGCAGAGCCGTGTCATTACTGATTGCGCCACCTGGAAAGGGGGCGGCGGTCTGAAAGACAGATACTTGGGCAGTCAGAAAATAGATCGCGGTGAGAGGCGAAAAACGCCGCTTTTTGGAGTTACAAAACGTCGTGTAACTCAAAAACTAGGAGGGATAGAAGCATAATTCTTGTACTGGGTGAATCAGCGGACTTTGGTGTACTTTCCCTGCGATTTTCATAGCTCGTTCTACCTCCGTCGCGGAGATATGACGAGAGAAGAAACGGCTTCATTTCCAGAGTTTGAAGACTGAGAGAAGGACAGATTTCCACCCCTCAAACAAACGTAATTCATTGCTCAACGGTAAGATAATTGTAAAACTGCTTCCACTGTGAGTGTCAGCAGTGTCTGAAGATATATTGGCACAAGCCTCATGTCCTAACTTTGCTTTGTTAAAGAGATATGGCGATTTGAAAATGCCTCCCGTTTCAGAATTTCAGCTCTGAATTTCAAAACCTCCCCATAGACTTTGAATGGGGAGTATTGAGACCTTGTGTCACTCCGAGGCAAATTGCGAAAAAAACGGTAAATCTCACAATAAAGATAGTGACATTGCCTGAAAGCCAGCAACAATACCTACGTTTTGATGTATAATTTGTGGGGGTTGAGTGCAAATTGAGCCAGTAGCAAGAAGTTGTTTAGACATGAAGAGAAAATTCAGAACGGACCAGCACTCACTCTGACTTAATTGCATAGCAACCATAGCAACGCATGTATTTTCTGAAAAATCACAATTTTGCAACTGAAAACTTAAAGAGAGATAAGATTAAAACGGTAGAAGATCTGAAAAAGCTGAATCAGACAGGAATAGCCCAATAATCTGAGAACATTTTAAAGTTTGAATGGAGTTTCTAGGTGAAAGCATGAGAACGTAGTTAAGTTTGAAAGACAAGCAAGTTTTAGCAGAATTGTGGAAGTTTCCCATTCATTTCAATGGGACAAATTAAAGGAAAAAAGTGTAATATTTTAAAAAGTATAAGAGTAATGAACACCAAAAGTCATAGCTGGAATTAGCAGAAAGGGCAGAACAGTTTAGAGTTTGAACTGAGAAAATCGGCTGAAAACTGGAGGAGTAGTTAAGTGCCGAAAAACGTACGGAAGCAACAGGAATAATAAAGAATAAAGAGAAACAGGAAAACAATAGTGTGGAAGCCCTTTAGGGCATCCACACAATAAAGAACTAGAAAAATTTGCATTTCCTGCGAAAATGCAGTGTGGATGCTGTAATGCTGAAGCTGTCTGCTGAAACTAGCAGAAAAAGCTGAAAAGTTGCAGAATTTGTAAAAACTTTGCAGAAGCAAAGGAACTTTGCTAAAATGTAGTAACTTAGCAGAACTGCAATATCTTAGAGGAAACATAATACTTGGCAGAAATACAATAGCATAGCAGAACTTAGCAGAAATATTGTAACTTACCAGAAACACGATAACTTCTCAAAAATACAAGAATTTAGGAGAAATAGTATAAGATAACAGAAAGAATATATTTAGGCAAACATTCTTAAACATTACAGAAATACTATGATTTAGAAAAACAGTACAACATAACAGAAATGCTGCGATTTACCAGAGACACTGTAATTTACTATTAATATTGAATTTTTTTTTAAAAATACTATGTTT
>NW_020327071.1:0-29007 GCF_001858045.2 Oreochromis niloticus
AGGCTGATACAGAGAAATTTGCATTTGCAAATTTAATTCAGTTTAATGATTAAATTGAATGTTTCCTCTGCATCATTTTTCCCTCCAGGCCTTTGTGTTTTTAACAGCTGGGATGCGTGCTGCGATTTCGCCAGAGATTACCTCAAAATCCAGTTACTGTTGGAGAGTGGACGCTCAGAATCCACATTGTTTTACAAGACATGCTTCCTGGTTCAAGTGAGTATGAAAATGGAGCAATCGGGGGCTGTTAAATCAGGGGCATGCTCCTGTTTCACTCAAACTATTCAGATCCCAATCAAAACAGATTCCTCCTCTAGGAGTGAGCACAGCATCATCCTTCTCTGGGCTAATATTAATAGAATGAGACTCAGAATACTTTATTGATCCCTGGGGAAATATATTGGTTACAGTACAAACAGTAACAAGACAGATACAAGATACAAGAAGTAAGGAATAGCACAATATATACAATATATACATGCATATAAGTCACTTATTGATAAATATCTGAATAAGAAATGGAAAAACTAAAAATGTGCATGAATTTCAAATCAGGTATTTATTATTATTTTGTCTGTATTGTTCCTTCCTTTTTGCAACAGCAGCACAAAAGCTGCATGAACTTTATCCACTTTTCTGTTCATAGGCGACAACCCACGTCATTCCGCCACCACTTTAAATTTCCACAGAGCTTCTTGTGAAGTCAGCCCTGTGTAAACTTTAAAGACCCAGACATAGGTTATAGAGTGTTTTACTGACTATTAAGTAATGCCCTTACTTATTTTGAAACTTCAGTCGCTGCTAACCTTCTAGCTTCAGCGTTTCCCATCTCAAGTTTCCTTGTGGGCCAGCTATTCAGGACCTTTCTGAGAACTCTCTCCACAGCTACATGTTAAGAGGAATTGAGGTCTGACAACTGTTGCGGAAAGTCACTGAGTGTTAAGGATGGTGAGTTAGTGAACCCAGACGCGGACCTCTCGTTAAAGTTCAACAGTGTCTTTATTTACAGTGAAGCCAATCCACAGTTATCCATAGTGCAAGTCCCTTCAGTGCTCCTCTCCCCGTCTCCCTCGTGTGTCCACACAACTCCCGTGAATCAGTGACGTCTCTCCTTCCGTCTCTCCGTCTCGTTCGCTTCCTGAGAAAAGGCAAAACAGCCGCGATTAGCCTCCCTCCGCTATCAAACACTTGCTTTACCCTTGCTGAGCTCGAGTCACTACCAGGCTTGGTGCAATACTCCAGCGCTGTCTGTCACTCAGCCACACCATTAAATAGCTCTGCCAACGACGGTGGACGATTGGCAGCAGCTGGCGAGGAATCAGTCGCAGGTGGGACAGCTCAGAGCGGCAGCACTTCCGGGTCGGAGATCTCCCGTTGCTACGCGACCGCGTAACAATCGCAGCGGAGCCGGAGAGGAAAAAACAGAGCGAGAGAGAGGAGAACAAACACACACATACACACAGGTCGCCGGTCGGGGCACCGTCAGACCTGACACTGACACTCAAATAGCATCAAATAGTTCAAATAGCATCAAATAGTTCCTGCAAAACTTTGGTTATATGTTGTGTCGTTACTATCCTGAAGTATGAATCCTTTGCACAAAGATGCAAACCAGGATCGAGTTACTTCTCACTTACAGTGGAGTCCAATATTTATCTTATTAAATGTGGTCAATAGAACATTAAAAACACTCTAACCAGGAGGAGAGTTATTCAGTATTTATTGTACAAACAGAGGATCAGTGATTGATGTAATCCCCTTTCATCTTCTACTCTTTTCACAGGAGAGCATGTATAGAAGCATGATGAAATGGAGCAACACTGTAAGTCAGCAGTCACATAAATGTGTCTTGTAAAAGCAGCAGGCTCGGTCGTCTCCCTGATCTTAACGCTGGTTGTTTTTCAGCATGTTCCAGAGTCTGAGGCTCTGGAGGACCGGCTGCTGAGTGTGGAGGTCTCCGAGGTGAATGTGGACCTTCTCATGATGATCATGATGGACGCGGTGGCGTCCATTGCTGCTTTTGTCAGATTCTTGCCGCTTGCCAACAGGGTACGATTTCATAAACACGTGCAACTTTTTTATGTTTTACAGAAGGCTGCAAGGCTTGTCATGGTGTCTGCTGTTCTTTTAATATTGAGAAACATTTTAAATGAGTCTGAAGGAGACTTTGTGTTTTTTAACACTAAGTCTAAGTCTTTTTAACTTAACACAGTTCTCAACCAAGTAGTAATCTTATGACCTGTTCAGCCTTTTGTCCTGGCCCATCTAGCAGGGGAGATCCCTGCAGTTTGAGGCAGCACTCAGTTATTCTTTTAGTGTTTCTTGCTCAGTGGTTTTATTGTTCAATCAAAAACTTTGCAAAAGTAGAGAAATATGTTTGCACCTATTTTCCATTTGCAAGTTTAAAACCCCAAGATTTATTTTCTTTGCCTAAACAAACTCGCCAGGACCTCTATCCTGTTACTTTCACAAATTCTTTATTGCCCTGTACAATACAAATCGTGCCTGTAGCACACCCGTTGAGTACCACTGTGTTGCTCAAACATCCTTTCTGTTTTCTCAGATATGCATTGAGATGGCCGAACCTGGTGGATTAACACAGGTGATGGAGAGCAATGTCACCAAGGACTATTTATCTTCTTGGTAAGTGTGTCCCACAATCAGAAGTGAGAAAAAGAGGAAATTTATTTTACACTGTGTTTTTTCATTTTCTTTAAAGTGTCTTCATGTTTGTCTGACCTTGTGCTTTTTTCTCTCCTCTTCATAGGAGTAAAGCTGGACGTATTGAGTCGTGAGTATCTTTCTATTTCAGGTTTAGTGGCAGAGTCAAATATACTATACACTCCTCAAGGTCGTCTATAGTAAACAGTTCCCAAAGATGCAAAAAGAGAAGAATGTGATTTAGATAGAAGCAACTCTAGATTAGAAATTTGAAATGGAATTTCTTATTTCACATTAAGATTTTGTGACAACAAACCTCTTTTCATGGTAACCTACTGGCATCTTTGCTTTTAAATTCAGTTTGAAGAGCCTGAAACAGCGTCTGCAAGACTCTGGTGAGAACAAAGTTCACCTCAAAATGAAAACCAAGAAGACCGCAGAATCGACTGATGCAGTGACCAAAGGTGACTGCCAGGCGGAGAGCCAGAGGACCGAGGCGGAAGCAGTGACCCAGCCCGATGCTGCAGCCGCCCCTGCTGGACAGCAGCCAGAGCCCAAGTGTCCTGATGACGAGACACAGGAGGGAGAGGAGAAGGATGGATGGAGCATGGCCGACATTAAAGGTACAAAGAGCTGCTTTAAATCAGCAAAATACACCGCTCTGACAGCGAAAAGACAGTAAACTGAATATAAAAAGAAAAGTTGTGATATTTTATGGCTCTGATCTCATATTTGTGTTCCCTGCTGTGCTACAGACATTCAGCCTGGTGGTAGTAATATATTTTACATATGTGGTGTTTAAAAAATGCTCCGTTGGTGTGATGAATATATCCCACACCATCAAGGATCCAAGATTTCTGACCCTACCATCCTAATGTCACAGCGAAACTGAGATTCAACAGACCAGCAGTGTTTTTATTTTACAGCGTTGCTGAGCCTGTGTGAATTGTACCCTCAGTTTTGTGTTCTTGCTTAGAGAAGTCGAACCCAGTGTGGTCTTCTGCTGCTGTAGCTCATCTGCTTCAGTGTTGGATGTGCTGTGTGTTCAGAGATACTCTTGTGCATTGTATAAGTGTTGTTGACTTGCTCTGGCCTTCCTATCAGCGTGAAGCAGTTTTCATTCTCTCTGAACTCAAAATACATTTCTCCAGGGAACTGCACTCACTGGATTTTTCTGTTTCAGACGATTTTATGTAACCCTAGAGATGCTTCTGTGGAAAATCCCAGCAGATCAACACTTTTTGAAACGCTAAGATCAGCACATGCACGTTTAAGTGACTTAAATTATTTTCTTCTTCATTCTGATGCTCAGTTTGAATTTCAGCAGGTCATCTGACATGTCTACATACATAATCACTAGTTGCTGCCATGTGATTGGCTGATTAGAGATTTACAACAGGTGTACTAATAAAGTGGCCGATGAATGTTTCAGCTTTTCAAGTAATCGAATCATTTGTTCAATTTTATTGAGTTATATTTAATGTTTAAATATTTTATAACCCAGTGGGTCTGTAGCAGATTTGTGATGATTAACGTGTCGCTCTTTTCATTTTCAGTTGTGGGAACGCAGGAGGGAGCTTGTCGGACCTGAGGCAAAGCGATCTCGCGCTCGTCTCCGTGTGTTGTAGCAGATTTCAGACTGCCTCAGTTCAACCCTAACAGCCCATCGTAGACACCACACACACACACCACTCTCTAAATTCAAATTTGTTGTTAATACTTGTCTATCTTCCTGTTTCTGCTTCTCTGCAGGTCAGGAGTTGTGGTCCCTAAATCAGGATTTTTCTGTAACATCTGCTCTGTTTTCTGCCTGAATGAGAAGACCGCCAAGGAACTCCACTGCTGCAGCCAGAAACCTACGACAACCTGCAGGTACGCACGCACATACATATACACGATTCAGCACACAAAATCACACTGTTGGCCTAACGATGTTTGTTTTCTCACTTTCTGTTTTTTTAAGTATTATGAGGAACGTCGACAAAGAGCTACAAAACTTTGTCTCACACGTCTCCAGGCTCCGTTTCTGACTGATGGACTGATCTCTGGAGAACAAGCCATTGTTATTGATCCTACTAGTTCAGAAACTAACTAATCGCTTCTGGCACCTTTTGTTGTAAGTTATATATGTCTTCTTGATGAATTGTCTCCCAGCCTTTCAGTTATGCTTCTGTTTTTGTTTGTACAGGCCGATGGAGAGCACCGTTTTGATCTTGTTACTATTTTATCTTTATGTGAAAATATTATTGAGAATTGTCCCTATTAATTTAGTTAACATCAGGAGTACCTGACAGCTGTTAACAGTTTACTAAATCTTGTTTTGTTTTTTTTTTGCTCATTTAGATCTTTGGCTTCAGTTTCTTTAAGTGTCCAAAATGTGTTTGCTGCTGTTCTGTTAAACATGAAATAAACCTGTCACATGTGTGTCATACATTTTTGCGACTCGCTGACTCAAGTTTGCACCTGAACAACCATCAAATTCAGTCAGAAGCTGCAAGAACATTTGCGAGAATTTTAAGTGTGTGTGTATATATATAATATATATATATATATATACATACATACACATATATGTATATGTGTATGTATGTACATATATACATACATACACACACACACACATATATATCTATATGTTTATATACATATATACATATTGTACATATATGTATGTAAAGAAGTTCATCTTTTACTCTTGATGCCACATCAAGCTTTAGTGTTTGTAATGGTTACTGTCTGTCACTGTTTTATTGCCTGGGAATGTTTTTTTTTAAAAAGATTTAGGAGTAGTGTTTGGTTGACTAGTAGGTGTTGGTACAGGGTGTAGTAGTTATGGACTAATAGAGGGTGTTGTCACAGCTTATGTGATTAATAACTTGGTGAATAAATCAAGCTAAGTATTAAAGAATAAAATTTACATCATTCTGTAATCACTTGTGGAACCTGAAACAAACAAGGTCTCCAATCAGCGTTTGTAACAATAACACTTCAAAGATCAGTCACATTTGCACTGCACACTGTAAACGATAAATACCATGACTCCGTTGCATATATTATAAGTTATTCTTTATTAATACAGTGCCTTGCAAAAGTATTCGGCCCGCTTGAACTTTCCCACATTTTGTCACATTACAGCCAAACATGAATCAATTTTATTGGATTCCACGTGAAAGACCAATACAAAGTGGTATACACGAGAGAAGTGGAACGAAAATCATACATGATTCCAAACATTTTTTACAAATAAATAACTGAAATGTGGGGTGTGCGTAATTATTCAGCCCCCTGAGTCAATACTTTGTAGAACACCTTTTGCCGCAATTACAGCTGCCAGTCTTTTAGGGTATGTTACTATCAGCTTTGCACATCCAGAGACTGAAATCCTTGCCTCCAGACTCCATCAAATGAGGAATCATCCATTTAAAACATCTTTTTGAGTAATTTTGTTGTGATCATGTAACCAAGCATGCCGAAATGAGGAGTTGCGAGTAAAACGAGGAACTTTACATATATTACATTTAAACGCCGCCTGTGCGCAACAGATGGCCACCCCTTCCTGAGCCCGTTCTGTCGGAGGTTTCCCCCATTAAAGGGGGGGGGTTTCCTCCCGCTGTCGCCAAGTGCTTGCTCATAGGGGATTTGGGGCTTTTCAGAAAGGTTCACTGGCATCAAATTTAGGACTCAGGAAATGTGTAAATGGATGATTCTCCATCAAATGAGGAATCATCCATTTAAAACATATTTGCGAGTCATTTTATTGTGATCATGTAACCAAGCATGCCGACATAAGGAGTCGTGCGTAAAAGGAGGAATTTTGCGCATATTCCTCCTTTTACTCGCGACTCCTCATGTCGGCATGCTTGGTTATATGGTCACAACAAAATGACTAATCTGCTTCAGTTATGAGCTTTCAGTTGATATCACATTGCAGGGTGACTTCACAATGACATCACAGTTCAGATATTATGCTATAAACAAGGTATAGCATCACCACAAGTGGCAACATCAGTGACATAACTAATGTTGTCCCGTGAGTCCATAAATAGAACCCATGAAATGGAGCAGCTTCCGCTCTCCGCAGGTATAGACGCAAACATGCGAGGTCTACTTTCCCCGTTCGCAGAGGCAGGAGACCCCACAAGGCCTCCGGTGTTCGCAGACGTGGGAGAAGATAGCGTCGCAGACATTAGACAGTCTTAATAAACATGTTGCATGCGCATTCAAACTTTAGTCCAATGAATTTTTCTTAGATGAGTGTGTTTGTTTTTTGGAAACAGAGAAAAAAGTGTTTGGATGAACAATTGCAAAACGATTGTCATATTAGAAGACTCTCCTTTCCCTTTGTTGTTTCAACCAATTATTTAAGAGTCCTCAAAACACCTCAAAGTCTCGCTCAGGATGTTGCCAAACCCCCAGATATCATCCAAGAATCGATAATAATATAATGGCTTTTTAACACATTTCTCCAATGCAGAGGTCTCCCACTCTGCCATGAAGATGTTGGCATAGGCTGGGGCAAAGTTTTTCCCCATTGCCGTACCCTTAATCTGTAAATAGAATTCCCCGTTGAACTCAAAATCATTCCTCATGAGGTTTATTTCACCCCAAAGGATCTCAGCCGCCGTAGCAGGTGGAGACGACTTAGACCCAGTAGAGTGGTTGAAGGAAAAGGAAAAGGGGGACAGGTGAGGTGCATTTCATGTCCCCGGTGCTATGGGGGGTTGCAGAGAGGTGTGACGAGCTCTGGTGGATGGGGGAGGGAAGTGCTACTGAATCAAACCTGTTAAACAACTGGTTCAATCTGTTAGCCAGAACCTGGTCTCCAGACTCTGGACCCCCTCCGCTCACAGTGCTCCGTCCAGTGATGGTGTTCGGTCCTCTCCACACACCTCTGGTGTTGCTCTGCTGGAGCTGCTCCTCCACCTTCCTCCTAAAAGGAAGCATTACATTTAGAAAATAAAATACTTATTTTATATTTGTTTGTATTTTTTGTAAGATAATACACTATATACACGGAGTTTATCTGGACGTAGTGTTTTCATTGTCATCCAAGTGACTCTAGAGGATGAAAACCTGTTGGAGTGTGTGCTAATGTCTATAGCAGGGTGTCCAAACTACGGCCCGCGGCCCATTTTTAATTGGCCCGCAAGAAATTTTATAAATAGAAGAGAATATGGCCCGCACTTCAACTTTTGCTTGAGTGTATTGCACTTCTTAGTTTAACACCAGGGAAGCTACTGTTGATCAAGGCAGTTGCTCCACCAAAAAGGACAATCCTAGAAGAAATTTACCCCAAGTTACTAAACATGGCAGAACCAAAGAAGCGAAAGGTAGAAAGTGAGTGCAGAAAATTTCAGACACGGTGGGAGAGTGAATATTTCTTCAAAGAATTCAAGGGGAAGTGTCTGTTTTATCTGCACTGAAACTGTGGCAGTTATGAAAGAGTATAATGTACGACGTCATTATGAAACCAAACATCAGGTCTATGCATCCTACACTGGTGCTGAGCGAGAGCAGAAAGTAAAGTAAATAGTAGCTGTCCTGCAGGGTCAGCAACAGTATTTTTTGTGCTCAAAAAGTCCAGGAAAAGGCTCCAATAGCAGCTATGAGGTGGCCCAACTCATCGCAAGACGTGGAGTTACAGAGGAGCTGCTCGATCTTAAGAGTCTAAAAGGCACAACAACGGGTATGGATACTTTTGAAGCTGTGTCAGACTCAACTGACAAAATGGGACTTAAATGGGACAAGCTGTGTGCAGATACAACAGACGGGGCTCCAGCTATGGCAGGTGCACACAAAGGAATGGCGTCTATGATGTGCGCTGAGGTGAAAGAGGCTGGAGGTGAGGCTGTTAAAATGCACCGTACTGTTCACCAAGAAGCCCTTTGTGCCAAGACAGTCAATCTTGGAGATGTAATGAACACTATTGTAAAAAGTGTCAACATAATTCGAGCAAGAGGACTGTAGCACAGAGAATTTCAGGCTTTCCTTTCTGAAGTGGATGCTGAATATGGGGATCTACTCTACCACTCGGAGGCGCGCTGGCTAAGCCGCGGCGCCGTGCTGAAGCGTCTTTACTCCCTGAGGTCAGAAATTGACCATTTTTGAAAGAGAAGGACCGACCTCTTCATGAGCTGAATGACCCTCTATGGTTGGCAGACCTTGCATTTTTAGTTGATCTTGCTGATCATTTAACCACCCTGAACAAGAGCCTACAAGGGAAAGAGCAGCTTGTACCACAACTTTATGCGCACATGAAAGCATTTTGTGTGAAGGTCAATCTCTTTAAGACACAACTGCACAACTTCAACGTTGTGCAGTTCCCCACACTGTCCAAGATCACAACTGCTTATCCACAGGCCAACCTTTCTGCTAAAAAAGGGAAATATGTGTCTGTGATTACATGTCTCGAAACAGAATTCAGACAGCGCTTCCAGGATTTTTCTGACAGTTCTACAGGAACTTGGAAAAGGAAAAGTTTCCTCTGATGAGACGCCATGTGAAAAAAATGATCAGTCTATTTGGCTCAGATTTGCTCCATGATCAAACGACATTTGTCCGGATTTTTGGCACAAGTGGCGTCGGATCAGTACCGCAGCTGGATGGCCCGATTTACATACCCAGCGCAGCTGATACTCACCAGAAATCTACACTATTGGACAGACGAGCCAAAAGATCAGATCACCTTCTTTGAATAAAGCTGTGGTGATAATGGGGAGGAAGAAACAAGCACCAGCACGAGCTGGTCTTTGCCAACAGCTATCTCTGCCAGAACAGAGACCAAAGAAAATACACTGACACCTCTGATCTGCTCGAAAAGCTTAGATTCATTTTAAAAAATTAAATGAAAACATCAATATACTGGCAACCGTACAAGGTGGGGGGGAAAGCCATCGTAAAAACATTCATGCTTAGACAAACATTTAAAAGCAAATGATGGTTTCATAGGTTATCACTAGGCTTTATGTAGCCTGAGGCTTGGTGTCAGAAGGTGTGGATGTACAAGAAGAACAATGACAGAGGTACATACTGTCTCCCAGGCCTGTCACCTTGACCTTGCTAAGGTCCAGCATGGCTGCCACGCTGCCACTGAAAGGGCTCTTGGGAATGTGATCTCCACCGTAGGTCACGCAACTCCCAGGGGACCCTGTCACGGGAAAGGGAAGCGATCCACATTCTCCCATTTAATATGATGCATAACAGCCAGAAGAACGCTTCCTTGTCTTATAAGAACCCACATAATACAAAGTAACTACAAAGTAACTACAATCCACGCCCGCATGTGTGAGCATTTCTTCTCTCGCCTTTGCACAGGTGTATATTTAACAGTGTGTGTTGGTGTGGTTGCTGATGATTTCAAAGTCATTCACAGCCTGCTGCTACTACTGCTTTGACTGGTACACAGTTCAAATGACAGCTCAAAAGGACCTGTTTACATTCGCGTACCAACTATAACCCTGTTTATTCATGTTTATTCTTGTTTTTAAATCCTTGCCATTGTGATTTGAATTTTGATCTTGTCAATTTCGTCAAACATTTCATAAAAGTGTTATGAAGAGTTGTTCCACGTAGTATGACGGAAAACATTCAGACCGTATTATAGACCAATAAACTAAATAAACGGACTGTTTTTTGTTAGCACTCTCTGACTTTGTGAGGCAGTACAGGTATTCTTACCACTGCGGCTGAGTCCTGGTCCCTCTGCCTTGAGAAGGATCCACTTTGACCCTGAAGGATGTCATTGGAATAGCCTAAACGCAAACAGCCTTTGTCCTGATGGCAGAGGACAAAGGCTGTGTTAGCATGTTACCTTTGCAGGTAATGCTCTACAGTCATTTTTAGCCTCAAACAGCAGGTGGGTTAAATAAGTTTCCCTGTAATATCTGTTGTTTGGAATATTTCTTTGACATGAGCATATGTTTGCGCTCTTTACTCTCACACACACAGTTTTATGGAGCTTTACCTTGACCAGACTCTGAGCAGTCAACAGTGAAGTATGTTGGCTGGAAGGCTTGGAGGCCCGTATTTGCCACTCCAGGGTCAGAGACCTTCACCTTGTTTGGATGACAGCCTGCTCCGATATTCATCTGTGGGCACAAACACCAAAACTCTAGAGACTTTTCAGTGAGAAGAAAAGGCAAACCCTGCATGCAAGAGTGAAAGTGAGTGCATACTCACCCTGAATGGACTCTCAGTCTCCCCAGGAGACCATCACAGTGTGCTTCACAGGCTTACGTGGGGTGTAGGTGCAGGTGTATGTGCTGTTGCAAGAAATCTAAGAATAGTTGTGTAAAGATATTTTAAGTGGACAAAGAGGATAAGGCGTTTGTAAACCCTGTTCAAGGAATTCTATCTAGCAAGATATGTAAAGATATTTGAGATAAAAAAAAAAACAACCAAAACACAGGGAAACATAGGAAATAATTTTTTGTCAGGCAATGACTTGTTAGTAGCCATGACAACAAGGAGGTCCCATAAACCGGGCTGGGCTGTTTGTTGCTGGCAGGAAAAAGAAAAAAACAGAGAAAAATAAATATCAGGGGAAGTCCAGGCTGAACAAGGTTCATCCCTTGGAATTTTCACTCCAAGATCCCCTGCCTGGACCTCCCCCTAGCAGATAAACATAGAGAGGCAGATGAGCCGAGGGCTCGAACCCGGGCCTCTATGTTACAAACCTGCTAGCCCACCACATGTCGCCACATGATGGGCGAGCAGAACGTGGAATATCCTTCTATTTAAAGAGCGCAAGGTGCACATCGGGCACCCAGCCTTTCACAGGAGACCACACATTTTTACACTCAAATACTCACCACATTTCACACACTCACACCTGCTTTTTTCCCTGCCCACCTCTTTCTCCACTTATTTATCAACAACCACTCCTTTTTCATCTCTGCTACCTTGCCTTTATTACATCCTCTTAGCTAGCATCAGTGACCGGAGAGCAACAACAGCAACCCAGTGCTTTTCTCATCATTTCTTTAGTCACGGTCAATTCATTGGCCTCTACGGATTAGCTAAACCAACTTTACAAAACAAGTTTCCCCGAAGAGCCCAGTTGTCATCTCAGCTGCCTAGATTTGAGGACCTAGCTAAGGACAGTAGTTAGGGACACAAACACATGTAACTTACCGAAAAAAAGCCTGGGGTCCCTCTGTCACTGTGGTTATTAGGTGCTAATAATTTGATGTAAAAGTGTGGGAGACAGTGTGAAAAAATGAAGCCAGAGTTGGTAGCCTGAAGAGAGAAAGTGCAAGTTGTGGAAGGTGGAGTAATAAGGGAGCAAATAGTTGAGAAATGAAGAGCTGACAAGCATGGGTATTTTCCGGTAATAAAAGGTAATAAGAGAGCTGTAGAGCAGGCGGAGGGGTTGGCCAGCAGGAAAAAGGAAAAAGGAGAAGCGACTTGGCTTCTCCCCGCCCCCAAGCAAGGGTCGTGGCAGCGAGTCCGTGAGGGGTTCGAACTCGGGTGCTCAGATGTAGAGCGCCACTTCATACGTCTTACGCCAACGACCAGCCGCAAAAACTAGGACAAAAAAGGACATTTATCTTTTGTTCGGCAATACTTGTTTTTTTTGGGGGGGGGGGTTCTGTAAAATAGCTATTAAGTTTCTTGTGCAATATTGTTCCACACAAAAACTGCAAAGCCACACAAGTGCCAGCGTCTCCCACAGCAGCAGCAGCAGCTGTGAAAACAAAGTGGACAAAGGATCAATGAGTCTGTGCTTATCGGCTCTCCGCTCTCCCCCAAGCTGGCGTTGTTCTTGGTAGCCATGACAACGGAGATAGTCCCAGCTTTAAAATAAAGGCCCCAACACCCCAAAAAGAAAAAAAAGAAAGAAAAAAAAACGGGATTCCCTGCGCAGACCAGGAATCCCCCTAGCAGGCCGAAGCGACAGAGATGATTTTGACCGAGTGAGACTCGAACCATCGACTGTCTGTGCTTCAACCTGCCAGGGGCCGGCGACAAGTGCTCTGCGCCACCTGCCGGGCCGTGGAATTAGTGCAAATTTGATATATTTGACTTCTCTGAAGACGAATTATTTTTGAAAAGGAAAAATAATAATTTTAATGGGAGGCAAAACATGTATGGTGCTCGGTAAAGATGACACGCCGACTCACTTCTTCTTTTTTTGTTTTTTTTTTGTTTGAGAAAGTTTGTTTTCATATTAAACCAATGTCAGTGACGTCATTCTATGCCACTACCACAGGTAAGGAAAAGCCTGAATCTGTAGATCTTTTCACATTTCACAACAAACAAAGAAACAAACAACCTTTATTTGTCACATACACAATCATACAGGGTACAACATGTAGTGAAATGCTTGTGTCTGAGCTGCAGACCTTTAATTCCCGAAATTCAGTATAAACATCATCTGTGCAAAGTTTTATGTTTCTAAAGTG
The DNA here is from genome assembly GCF_001858045.2 of Oreochromis niloticus. NCBI lineage: Eukaryota > Metazoa > Chordata > Actinopteri > Cichliformes > Cichlidae > Oreochromis > Oreochromis niloticus. Next base: position 13,065 of record NW_020327071.1, read on the forward strand.
AAACCGTGAAAAATTACAGCACTGCCAACACATAAATATCCAGACGTTGAAGAAAAAGGCCCAATTTTGCACACATTGAACACCATGTCAGTTGAATTTTTAGGTATTAAACAGCAGAAATTATTTAATTTTATTAACAGGCCTAAAAATACTTTTTGAGCCAATATTTTTTTCCTTTTTTACTTTTTTAAGTTGAACAACTAAACAACAAATATACATAATAATGCAGTTATAGAAAGGGCAGGAAAAATGTCACAGCTTGCAGTATCTTTTACAACTCATGTATACAAATACAAGTCGGTAAACAAAAAGGAATACATTAGGAGAAAAAAAACAAAAAAAATGATTAAGAAAGAAAAAAGGGTGCTCGAGGTATAAATAACGTATAAATCAAGTGAAACATTTGACACAGCTCCTGTGTTTTACATGCTTTGGAATTTGTGCTGTTCTTTAGATTCTCTAGATAACTGTGGTGGTTTTTGTGGTCTTCTTTTGCGGCTCTTTCAGTGAATTTTAGTCAGAGCGCGGTGAAGCTTGGTGTTTGGAATCGGTGATAGCTCTGGAAGATAACCAGCCTTTCTTTATCCGGTTACATGAGGTCTGATGAATTTGTGGTTCAGTTTTGTTTGTTTAGTGGACTTGTGTGCATTTACGTAACTGCTCTTTTAATCATGGCTTGTTTTCGTTGTGTTTGGTGGTTGTAGAAATGGTTTATATGAGATTTTAGCGGAGATGTGCCCACAGAGTGAATGTAAAATGCAAATGATGCAGTAGAAACAGTCTACGTCATTTCCTGGATGCTGTACGAAAAGTAGCGGTAAGAAATCGAAGGCGTGACCGTTATGATTTTGAATATAATATCTGTGTGTGCGCTGAGTAAGTACTGAGTAAGTACTTTCAAGGCATAGAAATGACTCAAAATATTTATAACACTGTCTTTGCTCACTTATAGATCGTTAGACACACAGATAACATTGCATGTGCATGTGGTGTTTGAAGTACTTTCAAGTACAGATGAGATAACACCTTATCATATTATCATCGTCAGAAGTGAGCATATACGCACGCACTCTTATCTCTTCTATGTAAAGTTTTGAATATACCTATAATCCAGGTAACCTTTGATAACAGCGCACTAATACTATTAGCTTAATCTAAGATATGGGTGTCGGAATAGGTGTTCTCCCACTTATTGCGCTACCATGAAGTGAGGGGTACAAGTTAAACTGTCCAGGGTTAACATAGAAAGACAATCATCCACACTCACATTCACACCTGCGGTCAGTTTAGAATCCGAAAAACGATGTGGGCTTCATAGATAATTGGCAAACCTTCTGGAGGAAACCTGGTCTTGTTAGGAGAGACGGCATCCATCCCACTTTGGATGGAGCAGCTCTCATTTCTAGAAATATGGACCAATTTATTAAACCCCCAAAAATATGACTATCCAGAGTTGGGACCAGGAAGGAGAGTTGCAGTCTTACACGCCTCTCTGCAGCTTCTCTCCTCCTGCTAACCCCCAAAACCCATCTCCATTGAGACTGTGTCAGCTCCCAAACAGACAAAAAACAAACTTGGTGTTAAGACACCAATTTGGCAATTTGGGGGCACGGTCATTCTCTACACATGTTCAGATGCATCTATGCTTCTATGGAAACTGTTCTTATGGCGAGAGGTTCTGGTGCGAATGGACCGGAGCCTCCTGCCTGAGGGGAGCAGGTCACGCCTTACACGCCTCTCTGCAGCTTCTCTCCTCCTGCTAACCCCCAAAAACCCATCTCCATTGAGACTGTGTCAGCTCCCAAACAGACAAAAAACAAACTAAAAACCAGCAATAAACAACTTAAACATAAAAAATCACAAAGAAAGAACAATACAGTATCCACATCTGAACCAAAGAGTAAAACAGTGAAATGTGGATTATTAAATATTAGGTCTCTCTCCTCCAAGTCTCTGTTAGTACATGACTTAATAATTGATCAACAAATCGATTTACTCTGCCTTACAGAAACCTGGTTGCAGCAGGATGATTATGTTAGTTTAAATGAATCAACACCCCGAGTCATTCTAACTACCAGAAACCTCGAAGCACAGGCCGAGGGGGCGGTGTGGCAGCAATTTTTCACACCAGCCTATTTATCAACGAAAGACCAAGACAGACTTTTAATTCATTTGAAAGCCTGATGCTTAGCCTCGTCCACCCCAGCTGTAAAACTCAGAAACCAGTCTTACTTCTTATCATCTATCGTCCACCTGGGCCTTACACAGAGTTTCTGTCTGATTTCTCAGACTTTTTATCTGATTTAGTGCTCAGCTCAGATAAAATAATTATTGTGGGTGATTTTAACATCCATGTAGATGCTAAGAATGACAGCCTCAACATGGCATTTAATCTGTTATTAGACTCAATTGGCTTCTCTCAAAATGTAAAAGAACCCACCCACCACTTTAATCACACCCTAGATCTTGTTTTAACATATGGCATAGAAACTGAAGATTTAACAGTGTTTCCTGAAAACCACCTCCTGTCTGATCATTTCCTGATAACATTTACATTTACAATAATTGATTACACAGCAGTGGAGAGTAGACTTTATCAAAGTAGATGTCTTTCTGAAAGTGCTGTAACTAAGTTTAAGAATATAATCCACCCACTGTTATCATCTTCAATGCCCTGTACCAACATAGAGCAGAGCAGCTATCTGAACGCTACTCCAACAGAGGTTGATCATCTTGTTAATAATTTTACCTCCTCACTACGTACGACTCTGGATACTGTAGCTCCGGTGAAAACTAAGGTCTCAAATCAGAAGTACCTGACTCCGTGGTATAATTCTCAAACACGTAGCCTAAAGCAGATAACTCGTAAGCTGGAGAGGAAATGGCGTGTCACAAATTTTGAAGATGATCATTTAGCCTGGAGAAATAGTTTGTTGCTTTATAAGAAAGCCCTCCGCAAAGCCAGAACATCTTACTATTCATCACTGATTGAAGAAAATAAGAACAACCCCAGGTTTCTCTTCAGCACTGTAGCCAGGCTGACAAAAAGTCAGCTCTACTGAGCCAACCATCCCTTTAACGTTAACTAGTAATGACTTCATGAACTTCTTCACAAATAAAATTGTAATCATTAGAGAAAAAATTACCAATAATCATCCCACAGATGTAATATTATCTACAGCTACTCTCAGTACCATTGATATTCATTTAGACTCTTTTTCTCCAATTGATCTTTCTGAGTTAACTTCAATAATTACTTCCTCCAAACCATCAACGTGTCTTTTAGACCCCATTCCTACAAAACTGCTCAAAGAAGTCCTGCCATTAATTAATGCTTCAATCTTAAATATGATCAACCTATCTCTAATAATCGGCTATGTACCACAGGCCTTCAAGGTGGCTGTAGTTAAGCCTTTACTCAAAAAGCCATCCCTAGACCCAGCAGTCTTAGCTAATTATAGGCCAATCTCCAACCTTCCTTTCATATCAAACATCCTTGAAAGAGTAGTTGTCAAACAGCTAACAGATCATCTGCAGAGGAATGGCTTATTTGAAGAGTTTCAGTCAGGTTTCAGAGCTCATCACAGCACAGAAACAGCTTTAGTGAAGGTTACAAATGATCTTCTTATGGCCTCTGACAGTGGACTCATCTCTGTGCTTGTCCTGCTAGACCTCAGTGCAGCGTTCGATACTGTTGACCATAATAATCTATTAGCGCGATTAGAGCACGCTGTAGGTATTACAGGTACTGCGCTGCAGTGGTTTGTATCATATCTATCTAATAGACTCCAATTTGTTCATGTAAATGGAGAGTCCTCTCCACACACTAAGGTCAATTATGGCGTTCCACAGGGTTCGGTGCTAGGACAAATGCTGTTTACATTATACATGCTTCCCTTAGGCAGCATCATTAGAAGACATAGCATACATTTTCACTGCTATGCAGATGACACCCAGCTCTATCTGTCCATGAAGCCAGGTAACACACACCAATTAGTTAAACTGCAGGAATGTCTTAAAGACATAAAGACCTGGATGGCCGCTAACTTTCTGCTTCTTAATTCAGATCAAACTGAGGTTATTGTACTCGGCCCTGAAAATCTTAGAAATATGGTATCTAAGCAGATTCTTACTCTGGATGGCATTACCTTGGCCTCCAGTAACGCTGTGAGGAACCTTGGAGTCATTTTTGACCAGGACATGTCCTTCAACGCACATATTAAACAAATATGTAAGACTGCTTTCTTCCACTTGCGCAACATCTCTAAAATTAGAAATATCCTGTCTCGGAGTGATGCTAAAAAAGTAGTTCATGCATTTATTACTTCCAGGCTGGACTACTGTAATTCTTTATTATCAGGAAGTCCTAAAAACTCGCTGAAAAGCCTTCAGTTAATCCAAAATGCTGCAGCAAGAGTACTGACGGGGACTAGAAAGAGAGAGCAGATTTCTCCTGTTTTGGCTTCCCTTCATTGGCTTCCTGTTAAATCCAGAATTGAATTCAAAATCCTGCTCCTCACATACAAGGTCTTAAATAATCAGGCCCTGTTAAAAGGGAGTTTTTCCTTCCCCACTGTCGCCAAAGTGCTTGCTCATAGGGGGTCATATGATTGTTGGGTTTTTCTCTGAATCTATTATTGTACGATCTACTGTACAATATAAAGCGCCTTGAGGCGACTGTTGTTGTGATTTGGCGCTATATAAATAAAACTGAATTGAATTGAACTTCAGAAAAACCCAATCAACAGCTGTAACCATATTTATACAATTTTCATGTATTTTTTTAGCGGCTCCTTGGTGGAGGAGACAGCCACCCTCAGGGCTTCCAAAGCTAGTATACTCTTACTGCTGGTCCCAAGCCTGGATAAATGAGAGGATTACATCAAGAAGGTCATATGATGTAAAAATGTGTTTGGATTCATCTGCTGTGATTCCCTCCTGGGGAAAATAAGGCAAGAGCCAAAAATATCAGATACGGTACTTTTTGTTTTTTCTTTTTAATCAAACATAACTCAGTAGCGCTCCATTTTCACCTAATCTTAATGTACAGTAAGTACTAATTGTGGGCTAGCAGAAGCTAGGAGGTTAGATAATCAAGGTGATGACTAAGTAATATTTGTAAATGACAGAGTAGCTCTTGATTTCACAGAGCTAGGTGATCAACTATTTGGCACAGCTGACAGACTTTCTTTCAGCTAATTGACCTGTTGGAGTCGTGGTTCAATAAGCCGTCCGTTTGTGAGGTGAGTCAATTTCATCAAGCAGCAGCTCATTAGCTGACTGGCTGGTTAACTGTCTCAGTAACGGAGCCAAACTCCTCCTTGAGCAGTTTGAACACGTTGTCCGAGAACTCGTCTCTCGGCCTGCCCGTGCCGTTCAGCTGGAGGTCGGGGTGGTGTGGGATGTAAGAGGACGGGCAGTGCAGCTCACTGAGAGTAAACCAGAAGGTGTCTGGACCCACCTGGATTAAGTGTCGGAACACACTGTGCAGGAAAGGGAAAGAAACACAGGAACAGGATTAGCTCTGAGCTGTGTTTTGCTTTGTATGTAATATCTATTGTATGGAAAACACCTTCCTATGATCCAAAGTGACAGACTGAACCAGTTTTGCTGGCTTTAACATGCGAACCAACAGTTTAACTATAAGCTCATTAACTCAACACTGCCTTTCTCTTCAGGTTTGTTTTTTAAATCACCTCCAAGCAGGAAAATACTTAAAGCATGTGTTTTTACTTGTGGCTGCTATGTTGCTACCCAAACACTTAGATCAATAATTCAGAATGATGTGAGTTATTAAAGGCTGCTTGCATACTGCATTCTGAGCTATTTTTTTAGTCATTTACTTTGTTTATTCACAGCTTCCATCTGTCCTTTACATTACTGTAGGTCTCACAGTGCACACATTTTGCATCAGCTGCCAGTGTAAAGGTGAAATGAGTTCCCTTTCAGATTCGTACACACAGTATTGGGATATCACGGCCCTACGTGTCCTGAAGACACTTCTATTCACACCTGTAAGGCAACTGACCTGTGATGATATGCCACATATAAACTCATCATCACAGTCATTCCTCACTTTTTATGCTCTTTACCTGGCTAGGAACACTTTTGCCAAGTTGGGATTGCTAGCTATTGCTAGTTAGCTCTGTGGTGTGGCAACCTGAAGTTAACTGCTCCTCTTGGTTTTAGCCACCACCGCTGAACAACATCTGCGTATTTCTGGAAGTTCCTTTCTCAAGGGATAAAATGAGTGAGGGTGATACTTAAATCAGGCCCACAAACTGATTTACTAAAGTTTGGGCTAAAAGTCTTATATTACATTATTATAAAGACTTACCTTAAACAGGCTTCTTGCAGTCTGATGGGTTGTCTGGAGCTCAGGTAGGGTAGACAGGCTTCACAAACAGCATCTAGGTCTGCTTCAGCTGAGAAAACCAAACACAGGACATTTTTACTATATTTTATTCATATAAAAATTGTAATACTTTTACCTTTTATCCAGAAATTACAACAGAAATCAACTTGTAAAAGAAAATAAAAAAAGAATCAAATGCAACAAAGCCAAGTTAATTTCACGGATTAATCACAGCAGCAGAATACAGTTTGAGCTCGGTGCCTGGTCTTCGGGTGGATCACTCCCTGCAAATATGTTACTCATAAAACTCCAGGAGCATACAGGTGGATGCTGGGGTGGTGGATGGGCTGAAACAGCAGGCAGTGGTGCAGCAGGATGTGAGGAAAGTGGGGCACGTTACATGTCCAGCTCCAGGCTTGGCTCCAGACATGGTTACAGTTGTGAATGCTTCTTTTCTGATTATGTCCAGTGCGTGCACATAATGACACTTTTATATCCAAAAGAACAAATCCTTTAAAAATATGATCCTGGTTCCGAATAATATGGGGTAAAGATAAGAAGGGAGGAGGGAAAGAAGAGGAAGTAGGAAAAAGATGAAAGAGTATAAAAAGTAGACCAAGCCTGGACTTTACCTCTGCTAACTCCTAATGAGCTCAGTAAAAGTGCTGAGGTGGTTCAGGGAGGATTTCACAGCAGTTTTGAGAGGTTAGAACTCTCCTTTTTAAACCCATCCTTGTCCCACCCACTGTGAACTGAAGCCACAGACATACTGAAACCCACTTCACAGATTAATCACAAAGAGCATCTCAAACACACAACGTGTATCGTGCCTGTTTATCTGCACACTATACTGTATGAGAGAGTTTGCTGTACACAAAGTGCCGTAAGCTATGTTAAAGGAACAGTTTCACAAACAACCTGATTTCTTACAAAATGAAACAATTGTCTTTACACTGCAGTCCTTGTCACTGTTAGATGTAACGCTGGCTCTGGAAAGGCTGCAGACAGCTCTGTCACCTTTGTGACTCTTTTCCTCTGTCAGCGATGAACCTCAGTGGGAGGGTGTGACATTCGTGATGTTCACGCTGTCACTCAGTTCACCTCCACACTGCGCAGGTGACCAAAAATTACACAAGCAGCTCATAATTGCATAATTGGGAATGTAATGGCAGAAGCCTGCAGGCCTTGAATATTTTCAACATGCTAATGGAAGTATGTTGAACAAAAAGTCAACAAAAATAACAACAACAACTTCTCTGAGCTTATCAATTAAATGGCTTCGCATTCGCTGATTGAACAATCACGTTTTTCTCAGTTGGGTATAAGCAGAGCTGCTTGCAGTCGTAGCTGTGTGTGCAGTTTGGACCTGAGCAGCATCCTGCTGGCACAGCTGGCTGTGGTCCGTATCATCAAAGTCATGTTTAAAATATGTTGAATCACAGAGCTGCCACAGTGAAGAGGCGTTTTTAGTAACAACATCACCGTCACGTGTTTAGGATGTCGAACTGTTTCACAGTTTAAGGTTTTTATAATAAAACAGAGATGCCCTGATGATGATGCCGATGGCTGATTTTCATTGTTATACGAGACTGCCACCTGGTGGGGAAGGAGCTTCAATGAGTTCTTTGACAAAAGCAGCAAGCCGTCAAAATTCAATAAAACCTTCCCGTTGTGTACTCATGGATGAATTGTAGTATTTACAAAACTCCTATATATCCAAAAGCTGATGAAACAATTTCCCAGCAGCAGCTCTGAGTGAATAAATGAGTGTTTACAGACTTAACGTGTCTGTATTTGTCAGCTCATCAATGAAAATATGAATAACAAATTTAAAAATATTCCAGCTGATGACAGGAGCTGACGAGTAGCCTAATTTACACCCACAAGTTGAATCAGCGGACACTTGCACCAAAGATCACAAAACACTATCAGCTTCATTTATCCCAAAGTCCTACTTTGTGATTCTCTGAGACAGTTTGAAAAGCAGCCTCTAAGAAGGCATCCACAGTGATTTTTCTGAGCTGATAGAAGAAATGTTAGTTTCAAGAGTCTTCACATTACAACCCAAAGAAGAAAATAATAGAACTATTTCTGAATGAAATAAGCCTGTTGTTGGGCACCATCTTTCATTCTTTCACTACTAAGAGTTTAAAACTAAAGACGACTTGAATAATTTTGACTCACGTACTGAAAAGAGAGGTTTGTTTTACTTACCCTGAAGGCTCTGAGGACTGCTAATGGGTCATCGGCTGTGAGTCTCTGCAGGAGTGCTGGCCAGCAGCGATGAGCCATAGGCAGCAGTTCATTTTCCCTCTCACTCAGCACCTGAACGCACAACTCCAGCACATCCAGCACCTAAAGACAAAGACACACAACACACCTAACAATTATCTCTGTTTTGATCCTGATTATATGTGAGCTGAAACTAATTATTGAGGTCTTCATTGAGAGCCCAAACTCCTGAGCAGGCCTGACTTCAGCACAGACTTATTTCTGTTTCACTCCTGGACCAGACTGAATGTTTTTCCTTGATGAGCATTACACCAGTGAACAGTCATCCACACAGTTCTGACAGGATGAATTGTACCAACGCTGGCGGTCCTACCCTCACAAGAATGATTATTTTTGTTACTAGTCCAACAGTTGACTCGACATAAAACTACCTTGAGTCGGAGCCTGAGGCTGGGATCAGACAGCAGATGAATGCAGCGCTCCATAGCATCCTTAGTGATGCTGAGGTGGGAGGGAAGCTCTGCTTTCACATCAGGACTACCAATATCTTCAACATCCTCACACTCAGTGGGAGGGACCTCTGCAATGGAGCACATGTACAGTTAGACCGCCAGTTTAGCAGCGAGGTTCAGATTTCTATGACTCTTAATTACAATGATCCATCTCCTCTACACTTATTCATCTTCGAGAATGGAGATGTGCATGGCCCGGCAGTCCCTCTGCAAATCTCAACTCTTTGTTACAAACAGTTTTATAAAAGCAACCCCCCATTGTAAACCCCATATGTTGTGTCATTAACCTAAGACACTGCGTGTGTGTGTGTGCCTTCCTGCTGGTCATAAAAGGGTCATCTCCTCTACACTCTGAATCTAATATAACCACCACTACAGTCTACAGCTGATATTCCACTGGCCCTTAGACAGACCTATTACCTCGGTCTTCAGTGTCATCGTCCTCTATTCCAATGCTCTCTGCCAGTTCTTTCTGTTTGCGGTAATTCAGCAGGAACTGGCGAATGCTGAGGTCTTCCTGGTCACTGGAGCTTTGCCTGGAGCTGGCAGACGTACTGGTCCTGCTACAAGTGGAAGGAAACCACCTCGCTAAAGGAAAAACAAGACAACAATATGAGCATAGGTTTGGTTACAATAAAATAAGTCAGTTAATCAAAATCAGTGTGACACAGACGCTGATGTTTTTGAAAAGAGCCCATCAGTAACATTTAATTCATACATTTTTACTGTGCGGGCTTGTAAAACTTCTGTATGAATATTATTATGAATATTAATTCTACAACAGAAAACCACTCAGCAATTAAACATCACGATGTATTAAATGTTTCCAAAGATACTGATAATTTGATAACGAGCAAATTATACATCCTGAAGTGTACTCCTTGATAGAAACTTTGAAAGGCACTGCAGAAAACATAAAGTTAAGCAACATAAAAAATGTGGCAGAGCATGCAATGAGTCACATTTTCTTCCTTGTCCTCTTTGACTCCCAGTATACGTGAGACTCAAGCTGACATCACTGTTGAAATCTTACCCAGTGCCTTCATGAGCGCGTGCAGCGCGGAGCAGAAAAGAGCAGCTGTGCGCTCGTAGCTGAGATCCAGATCCTGAACCATGTCCCCGACCAGCAGGCTGCAGTCAGAGTGAGTCAACAGAACTGTCAACACCGGTGGAGCCTGGCCAACAAGACAGGATTATAATGAAATACAGTACAAGCTCAGGGCAGCACAGGCTTAAGCAGACCAAGGAGGAAATCGGGTAAACCCTCCAGCAGTTATTTCTGTGTCCATTTTGGGTAAAAACAAAAAACACATCATAACTACCTGTAAATGCAGGCTGAGCCTCTGAAGGTTGAGTGATATGTCATTAAGCAGGTAGTCAGAGTTCTCATTGATCAGTTCCTTGAGGGAAGCGTATCCACAGACCTTATTGATGTTCCATATGGAGCTCAGCGCCGCCTGGCTGACCAGCAGCGTCTCCTCACCAGCTTTCTCCAGCACAGGATACAGCCAGGTCGTCAACAAGGGACGGAAATCGCGGCCCAGCGCCTGAGCACAGCAGGCCAAGGCCTCCAGTTGGATGCACAGCTGACAGATGTTGCTGTTGAGCTGGTGGATCGTGGATGCAGATCATTTTAGATGTTTCAGTAGCAGCCTGATGAAATTAGCTGTGTCGTTAACCCACTTCAGCCATCCAAACAGATGACCATCTAAGGTGAATTATGCAGATCACTAGCACAGTACACAGATTACCACTTCTGATTCCAGCCAGACTTGTTGTTACTTCATTCTAATCATGCAGTAACAACAAAGATTTATTCCTCCTGGCTTTTTAAAATGTGCTTCTTCTATTCTAGAAAAACAAAAACATGTTATCACAGGGTTTGGTTTTTTTCAATGACATTTGTGTTGGCTGTGTCAGTTGCAGGCAAACATTTATCATTATTTTAAATCTATTTTTATGTTTTAGGATTTTGTAAACTGCCTTTTTTTATGTTTTTATGTTTTAGGATTTTGTAAAGTTTACAAAATCCTAAAACATAAAAACATTTTTAAAAAAGGCAGTTTACAATGTAAACTGCCTTTTTTAAATGTTAGATATTAGGAAATAGCTTAAAATTAGTGCATATTTAACTTGTTACACTGCCTTAATGTTGCCTGCATGGGATTTCCTCATCAGCATATGACTGTACCCTGGATGATGATATGTGAGGAGCTTGAACTTGATTCGCTAACAGAAACTAATTTAGCTAGCTTAGCACACATGTCTTGTGGCAAGATATATGCACCTAAATGCTTTAAGTCATTGGCTGTTCTGCCAAATTGCCACCAAGCTGCAACTTTGTGAGCTGACTGTTTGGCGATTTTTGTGTTTTAGACAACAAAAAGAAAAGAAAAAGATCTACGGATTCAGGCTTTTCCTTACCTGTGGTAGTGGCATAGAATGACGTCACTGACATTGGTTTAATATGAAAACAAACTTTGTCAAACCAAAAAAAAACCAAAAAAAGAAGAAGTGAGTCGGCGTGTCATCTTTACCGAGCACCATACATGTTTTGCACACAAAAAAACAAGTATTGCCGAACAAAAGATAAATGTCCTTTTTTTTCCTACTTTCGCCGGCTGGTCGTTTGGCGTAAGACGTAAGAAGTGGCGCTTTCAATCTGAGCGCCCGAGTTCGAATCCCTCACGGACTCGCTGCCACGACCATTGCTTGGGGGCGGGGAGAAGCCAAGTCGCTTCTCCCTTTTCCTGCTCTTGCCAACTCCTCCGCCTGCTCTCTTATTACCTTTTATTACCGCAAAATACCCATGCTTCTCAGCTCTTCATTCCTCAACTATTTGCTGCTTATTACTCCACCTTCCACAACTTGCAACTTTCTCTCTTCAGGCTACCAACTCTGCCTTCATTTTTTCACACTGTCTCCCACACTTTTACATCAAATTATTACCACCTAATAAGCACAGTGACAGAGGGACCCCAGGCTTTTTTTCCGTAAGTTACATGTGTTTGTGTCCGTAACTACCGTCCTTAGCTAGGTCCTCAAATCTAGGCAGCTAAGATGACAACTGGGCTCTTCGGGGAAACTTGTTTTGTAAAGTTGCTTTAGCTAATCCGTAGAGGCCAATGAATTGACCGTGACTAAAGAAATGATGAGAAAAGCACTGGGTTGCTGTTGTTGCTCTCCGGTCACTGATGCTAGCTAAGAGGATGTAATAAAGGCAAGGTAGCAGAGATGAAAAAGGAGTGGTTGTTGATAAATAAGTGGAGAAAAAGGTGGGCAGGGAAAAAAAGCAGGTGTGAGTGTGTGAAATGTGAGTATTTGAGTGTAAAAATGTGTGGTCTCCTGCGAAAGGCTGGGTGCCCGATGTGCACCTTGCGCTCTTTAAATACAAGGATATTCCACGTTCTGCTATGTGGTGGGCTAGCAGGTTCATAACATAGAGGCTCAGGTTCGAGCCCTCGGCTCACCTGCCTCTCTATGTTTATCTGCTAGGGGGAGGTCCAGGCAGGGGATCTTGGAGTGAAAATTCCGAGGGATGAACCTTGTTCAGCCTGGACTTCCCCTGATTTTGATTTTTCTCTGTTTTTTCTTTACCTGCCAGCAACAAACAGCCCAGCCTGATTTATGGGACCTCCTTCTTGTCATGGCTACCAAGGACCACTCTTCTTCTGCCAACAAGTCATTGCCTGACAAATAATTATTTCCTATGTTTCCCTATGGGGTTTTTTAATCTCCAATATCTTTACATATCTTGCTAGATAGACTTCCCTCAACAGGGTTTACAAACGCCTTATCCTCTTTGTCCACTTCAAATAACTTTAAACAACTATTCTTAGATTTCTTGCAACATCTGCTGTCCTCTTGCACAGATTACGCTTTTTAAAAAACTAACAAACACTTTTTTTAACGTCAACCCATTGTTGGAACTAGATAAATAAAGCATATATAAAAGTCACTACCAAAAACTCATTGCAGCTTCGACCTTGTTATAGGAATGTTGTTTGTGGCTCAAGATGACTTGATTTCATCCATGAAGGATACATTTGATATATGTTTTCACATATTATAGACCAACAAGTTATTATAGCAGTTTAAATACGAGCGATCGGAAGCATGTGCTGATCAGCTTCAGTTTCTTCTCTGAAGTTGCTCTATTTCTCTTCAGGTTTCTCTCAGACCAAGATTGAATGTGATGACAAGGGTGATGGATGGTGTGACATGTGCTGCTGGCCCACAGAACCAGGTGAGTATGCTGTCCATGTGCTCTGCAACAATGAGGACATCCAACACTCTCAGTTAAGATTAGTTTTCATGATTGTTGCCTCAAGACCTGAGATCATGGTGGTGGGCTTGTGATGGACACACTTTTCATGGCTGAAAGCTCTCCTGTAGAGGCTAAGCCCTCTCGATCAACAACACACCTGCCGCTAACTACGTGTGTCTACCTTAAATATCTTTACAAACTCAAAATGTGACCTCTAGCACCAAACGCTTGCTGCAGTTCTTGGTGTCAGGGGTGACACACAAGGTATCGGGTTTTAGGTGCAATTACTTTTTCATATAGGACCAAGTATGTTTGGATAGCTTTTTCCCCTTGAAAACTGCCGTTTAATATTACACATTCTTGTCTAATATTATAAATGTATTGATCTGAAACGTGTAAGTGTGACAAATATGGAATAAGATACGAAATCAGAAAGGAGGCAAATATTTTTTCACAGCGCTAAGTCTGTAAATGATCTTCTTTGGCTGTAGTAGATCTTTGACTTGTTCCTTTTTTAATTGTTTGTTTAAAATTGTTTTCTCTAGGTTAAGGCGTACGGTCCAGGCCTTCAGAGCAGTGGTCTGGCTGTTGGAAAACCCACTGAATTCACAGTTGATGCCAAGCAAGGAGGAAAAGCTCCTCTGAAAATTATAGCCCAGGTATATCTGGCTTTGTATATGACCACAAATATGTTAAATATATTGCATGTACCGTATTTTCAGAGTATGAGTCGCACTTAAAATCCTTTAATTGTGCGCCTTATGTATGAATTCTGGTTGTGCTTACTGACCTTGAACCGATTTTATGTAATACACGGCGCTCAAAAATCTGTCAAAAAATGTTTTAGTACGACTTTGGTAAGCTACGAAGTCACACCGCTTGATGGATTGTCGGAGCATCATGGTTACGTAGTCAGCAGCCTCGCGGAGTGATACGCGCTGCGCTTCAACATAATATTACTGTATTGTGTGTGGATAAGGACCCCAAAATGGCACCTGTTAAGAGACATGCTTACGAAGCGGATTTCAAACTCAAGGCTGTCAGTCACGCAGTAGAACATGAGAATAGAGCAGCTGCGAGAGATTTCAACATTAATGAATCAATGGTACGGAAGTAGAGGAAGCTAGAAGAAAGAGTTGAGTAAAGTTTGACTTATCTGACTGTTTGTTTCGCTTAATGCGTTTATAATCCAGTACGCCTCATGTATAAAACCAGACCTGTTCATCAACAGTGCGCCTTATGGTCCGAAAACTACCGTGTGTTAAATCTGATTGAACTAATCCCTTGTCTTCTGCACAGGATGGTGAAGTCAATTCTGTGGATGTCCAGGTTAAGGATAATGGCAACAGCACATACACCTGCACCTACACCCCACGTAAGCCTGTGAAGCAGACTGTGATGGTCTCCTGGGGAGACTGAGAGTCCATTCAGGGTGAGTATGCACTCACTTTCACTCTTGCATGCAGGGTTTCCTTTTCTTCTCACTGAAAAGTCTCTTGAGTTTTGGTGTTGTGCCACAGATGAATATCGGAGCAGGCTGTCATCCAAACAAGGTGAAGGTCTCTGACCCTGGAGTGGCAAATACGGGCCTCCAAGCCTTCCAGCCAACATACTTCACTGTTGACTGCTCAGAGTCTGGTCAAGGTAAAGCTCCATAAAACTGTGTGTGTGAGAGTAAAGAGCGCAAACATATGCTCATGTCAAAGAAATATTCCAAACAACCGATATTACAGGGAAACTTATTTAACCCACTGCTGTTGAGGCTAAAAATGACTGTAGAGCATTACCTGCAAAGGTAACATGCTAACACAGCCTTTGTCCTCTGCCATCAGGACAAAGGCTGTTTGCGTTAGGCTATTCCAATGACATCCTTCAGGGTCAAAGTGGATCTTCTCAAGGCAGAGGGACCAGGACTCAGCCACAGTGGTAAGAATACCTGTACTGCCTCACAAAGTCAGAGAGTGCTAACAAAAAACAGTCTGTTTATTTAGTTATTGGTCTATAATACGGTCTGAATGTTTCCGTCATACTACATGGAACAACTCTTCATAACACTTTTATGAAATGTTTGACGAAATTGACAAGATCAAAATTCAAATCACAATGGCAAGGATTTAAAAACAAGAATAAACATGAATAACAGGGTTATAGTTGGTACGCGAATGTAAACAGGTCCTTTGAGCTGTCATTTGAACTGCGTACCAGTCAAAGCAGTAGTAGCAGCAGGCTGTGAATGACTTTGAAATCATCAGCAACCACACCAACACACACTGTTAAATATACACCTGTGCAAAGGCGAGAGAAAAATGCTCACACATGCGGCGTGGATTGTAGTTACTTTGTAGTTACTTTGTATTATGTGGGTTCTTATAAGACAAGGAAGCGTTCTTCTGGCTGTTATGCATCATATTAAATGGGAGAATGTGGATCGCTTCCTTTCCCGTGACAGGGTCCCCTGGAGTTGCGTGACCTACGGTGGAGATCACATTCCCAAGAGCCCTTTCAAGTGGCAGCGTGGCAGCCATGCTGGACCTTAGCAAGGTCAAGGTGACAGGCCTGGGAGACAGTATGTACCTC
>NW_020327072.1:0-24447 GCF_001858045.2 Oreochromis niloticus
CACATTGACACCATGTCGTTGAATTTTTAGGTATTAACAGCAGAAATTATTTAATTTTATTAACAGGCCTAAAATACTTTTTGAGCCAATATTTTTTTCTTTTTTACTTTTTTAAGTTGAACAACTAACAAAAATATACATAATAATGCAGTTTAGAAAGGGCAGGAAAATGTCACAGCTTGCAGTATCTTTTACAACTCATGTATACAAATACAAGTCGGTAAACAAAAAAGGAATACATTAGGAGAAAAAAAACAAAAAAATGATTAAGAAAGAAAAAAGGGTGCTCGAGGTATAAATAACGTATAAATCAAGTGAAACATTTGACACAGCTCCTGTGTTTTACATGCTTTGGAATTTGTGCTGTTCTTTAGATTCTCTAGATAACTGTGGTGGTTTTTGTGGTCTTCTTTTGCGGCTCTTTCAGTGAATTTTAGTCAGAGCGTGGTGAAGCTTGGTGTTTGGAATCGGTGATAGCTCTGGAAGATAACCAGCCTTTCTTTATCCGGTTACATGAGTCTGATGAATTTGTGGTTCAGTTTTGTTTGTTTAGTGGACTTGTGTGCATTTACGTAACTGCTCTTTAATCATGGCTTGTTTCGTTGTGTTTGGTGGTTGTAGAAATGGTTTATATGAGATTTAGCGGAGATGTGCCACAGAGTGAATGTAAAATGCAAATGATGCAGTAGAAACAGTCTACGTCATTTCCTGGATGCTGTACGAAAAGTAGCGGTAAGAAATCGAAGGCGTGACCGTTATGATTTGAATATAATATCTGTGTGTGCGCTGAGTAAGTACTGAGTAAGTACTTTCAAGGCATAGAAATGACTCAAAATATTTATAACACTGTCTTTGCTCACTTATAGATCGTTAGACACACAGATAACATTGCATGTGCATGTGGTGTTTGAAGTACTTTCAAGTACAGATGAGATAACACCTTATCATATCATCGTCAGAAGTGAGCATATACGCACGCACTCTTATCTCTTCTATGTAAAGTTTTGAATATACCTATAATCCAGGTAACCTTTGATAACAGCGCACTAATACTATTAGCTTAATCTAAGATATGGGTCGGAATAGGTGTTCTCCCACTTATTGCGCTACCATGAAGTGAGGGGTACAAGTTAAACTGTCCAGGGTTAACATAGAAAGACAATCATCCACACTCACATTCACACCTGCGGTCAGTTTAGAATCCGAAAAAACGATGTGGGCTTCATAGATAATTGGCAAACCTTCTGGAGAAACCTGGTCTTGTAGGAGAGACGGCATCCATCCCACTTTGGATGGAGCAGCTCTCATTTCTAGAAATATGACCAATTTATTAAACCCCAAAAATATGACTATCCAGAGTTGGACCAGAAGGAGAGTTGCAGTCTTACACGCCTCTCTGCACTTCTCTCCTCCTGCTACCCCCCAAAAACCCATCTCCATTAGACTGTGTCAGCTCCCAAACAGACACAAAACAAACTTGGTGTTAAGACACCAATTTGCAATTTGGGGCACGGTCATTCTCTACACATGTTCAGATGCATCTATGCTTCTATGGAAACTTTCTTATGGCGAGAGTTCTGTGCGAATGGACCGGAGCCTCCTGCCTGAGGGGAGCAGGTCAAACAGACTGTGTCCAGTGTGAGAAGGGTCAGCTGTGATCCGAGCTGCACGCCCCAGTGTCCTGGAGGTGTACAGGTCCTGCAGAGATGGAGTTGCAGCCAATCACCTTCTCAGCAGAGCGCACAACACGCTGAATCTCTGTTTGTCCCTGATAGTGGCTCCAGCGTACCACACGGTGATGGAGGAGTGAGATGGAGTCGATGATTGCAGTGTAGAACTGCATCATCATCCGTGTGGCAGGTTGAATTTCTTCAGCTGCTCAGAAGTACATCCTCTACGCTCGTCATGCCCTTGGACTCATTTTACAACTTTTTAGTAGGAAAAAAAGAGAATTTAATTAAAAATGTTTGACATGTGAAATGTAATTTTCCTGTATTCATTTTTTTTGTTATTGTTTTTTTTTTTACATTTTTTGGTTTTTATTGCCTTTTGAGTCAAAAGTCTCCAGATGCAGATGCTTGGTTTCCTGGTATTTCAAGACATTAATGCAATGGAGAGGGATTTAAAAAGAAAGAAAGAAAAAACAGTGGAAGTGAATCTCACATGAAGCGGAGGACTCAGAGTTCTCTCATTAGTCTAAATATCTTCGGAAGTGAGTGCAGATAGTAGTGGGAACATTTACTCAAGTACTTAAAATACATAAAGTCTGTGTTTCAGGTAGGTGTTTCCATGTTATACTAATCTGCTGTACTATGTTTGGGTATAAATATGTTTTTTCAGCTCACTGACACTTATTTAAAGCTTTATTGTTTTGTATTATAGCTCAATAAGGGCAATAACTATGTTACTAATTACAAAAGTTGGCACACTGTACAATGTAAACAAACAGAATGTATATGTATTATAGCACCAAATCACAGTAACAATCACCTCAAGCTGCTTTATGTTGTAAGCAAAGACCCTACAGTAACAATAAAAACAAACAAACCCAAAAACCCAACATAATCATATGACGCTCTTTGAGCAAGCACTTGGTGATAGTGAAAGGGAAAACCCCTTTAACAGGAAGAAACCAGGCTTGGAGGTGAGGGTGGTGCTATGATGATTGTAAGACGAGCATGACCTGTGCACAGTGCAAGAAATGGTGTGTGGGTGTGTGCGTGCATGAGTATGCACACACTCATCCATGTGTACACTTGTGCAGACAGAAACTGACTGTTGGACAACAACTGTTCCATGTTCTGATTATTTGAGCGATGTCATTATTTTCTGTTTCACAATATGTACATCCCCCCCCCCCCCCCCCCCCAAAAAAAACAAACAAACAAACAAACAACAAAAAGAACAAGTACATAAAGACTCACACAAAAAAATAAAGCAGAAGAAAACCTTCTTCAACTCTGCCGTGGCCGTCCCAAGCCTGGATAAGGAAAGACGAAGGGTGAGTGAAAGGATGTCTAGGTCACAAAAATCAACATGACTCATTCTAAAGGGCACAGACGTGCACCCAAAATTAGAAAACAATTGGATGAAAGATTTGAAGATTCACTAAATCTGTCATCACCAAAAACCAATAGGGTGTCAGTAATCTGAAAAGATTGAATGCAAACTTTCCAAGATACATTATTCTACAATAAAAGTTTGGCCTGATGGCGGTGCTGGGTTCTACAGTGTGGCCTGTGGCCAAGTGGCAAGGTGTTAGTGTTGTAAACTGAAGATCTTGATTCAATACCCATCTATACCTTTAATACAAGCTGACAAGGAAACAAAAAGTCCCTTTCTGTACTAGACACTAGCTGTAAAACAACAGTCCGTCCAGGAGCAATGTTCTCCCGAAAGTCTGTTCTGGGCATCTTTTTCACTCATCAAAGTGACTCTTCAGTTTCACCTGACTGCAGGTTTCCACAGCTTATAAAGAGTACATCTGCATAATGTCAGAAATTATACACAAGCATAAAAATAACAGTCCACTCAAGTTTACAAAACACCATTGCTTATTGAGTAATGAGCGTTATATACTGTTTATGATTTAACACCACCATGATGGTTTGTGGAGCATTGTGGAGTGAAATGTCACTGCTAAAGCTTGGCTGAAACTGGGTGATAGTAATTCTAACAGAATAATGCCGGTGTTGACCAGATGCACTATAAATGTGGCAACACTTTACAAGCTTGCAACATTTTTTCATGCTTTCCTTGGAATGATGTTCGCATTTGGCAATCTTTCTCTGGGTTTTTGGAATATTGGAGAATGTTGCTTTTGAATGGACTGATTCTTATGCAGTGATTCTCTACTTTGAGCACTCAAACCAACTAAGATGACAAACATGTTCATCAATTCGTTTAATTGAACAATTCAAGAGGAATATGATGTTACGGTATGGACAAAGCTCAGCCTGTGTGGCATAGTGGCCAAGTGGCAAGGCATTGGTCTCGTCTGCCAAAGCTCATGGGTTCAATCCCCATCTGTGCCTTTAGTACAGTGATTAAAAACCTGTTTGATTCTGTACTTGCTGATCACGTTGCTTAAGTAGGGGAAACACTCTGCTCCCAATAACCAGAAACACTGAACAGAACTTTAGACATGACTCTGGTGCAACAACATCACTGTTGTTGGCGCTTTACTCAGTGTGAGTATCAGTTTCCTTTACTCACAGGTTAAATATTTAACAGAATATAACATACGATGTGAAGAGTCAAAGTGGACGATCCAAACAGGATATCTGACAACAGGAGACATTCGCAAAAGCATATTTACACTGATAATTCATATTAATGTTAATAATGACAATTTAATGACCATAATGCTTCCATCAAACTGAAATCCACCATTAATAAATCCTCAATTGATTTTTAGACACAACTACATTTAAGGCCCAAATTCCCAAATGACCACAAATTAGATGTTAAAGTCTTTTCAAACCTACAGATACACATGCCTCACTGTTCAGAACAAGTTTTCACCCAAAACACACATTTGCAGGGATAATAAATCCCAATTACTGAGATTTCACAGGATCTGCACTCAACAGAGTGATTTGGGGAAGCTGTCAAGATTTATTCTCAGCTCTCTCCACTAGGGGTACTGTTGGTCCTTTTAAGAAATGTTTCAATTCATTCTGCAGACCAAGCCAATTGATGTTTCTCCCCTCATCCCAGTGGTGATCACATATTCTCCCTCCACCTGCAAATTGGTCAGAGTTATCAAGAGCAACTTTCAAAGGTTCACTCAGGACACACATATGCTTCAGGATCACAAGGCAATTGCAGCCTTCAGGAGGAACAAAAACCTGGGTGATCTCCTTGTAAAGGCTAAAATCTCACCTCTCTCTGAGCCTAAGCGCAGAGATCAGGGCAATTTTTCCAGCACCACAAGTGGGTGGGCAGTTATTCCAATGGTAATGTTTTCTATCACTGTGCAAAGGGACTCCAAGATCTAAAAACTGTGTATATTTGATCACTTGTAGGAACTGTGGAATCCAATATGTGGGAGAAACAGGAAATACACTTTTGGTTAGATTCACAGTTTTGCCTTGTTGGAGCTTTTAAGGACCAGCCTTGAATTTTACACATTTGATAAGTGAAGACTGGATGCTTAGTGACGAGAGCTGGGATAATCTGGACAGAATCTGCAGCCTGCATCTCCAAATCAGAAATGGCTTTAGATCTGACGCTAGCAGACAGGCATGCATGTCTCAGGGTGATTACACACTAACACATTGTGATTAATCACACACATTTGTATACATTTTATTCACAAGATTTAAAAAAAAAAAAAAAAAAAAAAAACACTATACAAAATGTGTTTTTGTGACAGGCCGCTAGTAACAAATGCTTAAAGATTTAAAATTGGTTCTTTCCCAAGTTTTCTGTTATGTGCACACACATTCCTTGACTTAGGTGCTTTTTAATTCTCCAACAATGGTCAGTGCCAAGTGTTTACACAAACAAAAAACAAACAAACAAAAAACATTACTCAGAAAATGGTCAGGTACAAGAACTGGACTAAAAAGGAGTGGAAAAACCAGATAATGTCCAAAGAAATACTTCAGCGTGTGGCTCACGACTTTTGCACAGTACTGTAAATGTTATTAATAATGAAAGATGTCAAAATGTAGCTTTCTCATTTTTAAAAAATTCCCATACACATTATTCTTTCTTCTAGTGAAGGTGCCTCCTCCTTCTGACCTTAGGGTAACTAATTTCTCAGACAGTGACATCACGGTGCGCTGGGAAGCTGCAGATGATGATGATGTTTCTTACCTCACTAAGTGGAGGCGACCTGAGACAGGTGGGAAGAACTATTGGATTGTGGAGTACATATTATGAAGTAAAAAATACAATGTCTCAATAAACTGTTGTCCTGTGTCTTAAGGAGCATCAGATATCACTGTCTGCACTCTATGGAGATGGAGCTCAGAGTGAAGCTGTGGCCGTATGCTACAGCACCTGTGAGTCACACATTTTCTGATCCTGAACATTTCTCAAACTCAGGAGGGGAGAGCCTGAAACCATTTACCTAAGTCACATTAGCAGCAGTCATATTCTGTCATATTGTGTCTCTATGTACAATATAGCATTACTAATACAATAACCTGTACGTCAATGAACTTCATTGTGTAATTGATGGCAGTTCTCAAAGTACTAGTCACTTAAAGGTTAAATTTCACATCTAAATTCTCATCTTGAGTAACTAGAACTCTGAGCTATGAAATAAATGTAGTGAGGTTAAAGTATCAAATCAAAGTATCAAATTCTCTGTTATACTTTACATTTATTTTCTAAAAAAAACACTTTGCTCTGCTGCCAAAATAATTTCCTCCTATAAAGGAAGAAAGTGAGTGTTAAGTGTCGTTAGCTGTGGTACTTTATCTCTTCTATGATGTTGCTGCAGGCTCTGGTGGAGGCCCAACCAGCCTCACGCTTTCTGATGAGACTGCCGTCAGCATGGTGATCAGTTGGGTACCTCCCAATGCTCATGTCCTCCAGTATCACGTGTCCTACACAGCATTGACTGGAGCTGATAGCCAGGATCACACTGTGAGTGGGTCGTAGTCATCACATCTTCACCTCTTCTGGGCTTCAGCCGGCTGTCATGTGTCAGAATTCCAGAAATTCCACAAGTCCCAAAACTTTAAATGAGTTCTGACTGTGTTGGGATGATAGTGTTGTTTGTTGTCTGCAGGTGCTGGTCCCTGGTGGAGAGAAGCAGGTGATGCTGGAGTCACTGCAGCCAGATGCACGTTACAGCATCTTGGTCACCGCTGAGTACCACAACAGAGAAGGAGGCAGCGGTTCAGCTCAGGGCAAAACTGGTGAGTCAAAGAAGGGAAAGATGCCAAGACAGCTCAAGTGCAACTTCCAGTTAAGACCGACAGGCTTACATGCAAAAAGTGCAAATGTCCCATTACTTTACCCTTACAGGAGGATATGCATACTTGAAGGTTTCCACATATAGAAACATCAAGGTTTGTGGGCAGTATTGTTTCTACAGCACTACACGTACAGTCATTTGGTCCAGAGACACAGATTCCTTTCTCTCAGACCACTCCAGTATCTGTGTGTCATGGAGACCAGTATCTGCCGTTGATGGATATCCTATTGTAATCCAGGATGTAAAAGGTATTCTGTAATCACGTCTACAGTGATGTGAAAAGGTGTTTGCCCCCTTCCTGGTTTCCTAGTGTTTTGCATATTTATCACACTTACATGTTTCAGATCATCAAACACATTTTAATATTAGACACAGATAAGACAAGTTAATACAAAATGCAGTGTTTAAATGATGATTTCATAGATTAGGGAGAAAGATTATCCAACCCCCTGGTCCTGTGTAAAAACAAATTGCCCTCTTGTTAAATCACGAGTTAACTGTGATTAACCAATTTTGGAAACCTCAGTTCAGTGTTACTAGACACACTCAGGCCTGATTAATTGCAGACTTGTGAATCAAGAAATCAGTTAAATAGAACCTGTCTGACAAAGTGAAACAGGCTAAAAGACCTCAAAAGCAACACATCGTGTCACCAGCCATCCTCCTGGTCCTCAGTGTTAATGCCCACTTAACTGGTCCTTCAGTGGAAAGGCTCAAGCAGAGGAAGCCTAATATAACAAGATGAGACTGACAAATATTCTATTTGAATGTTTAAAAAGAAAAATATCACAGTATTTATGCTTTCACTGAGCATATACCTGCATCAATGATGAACTCTCAAGGCTGAAAAGTCCTGGCCTCGGTCAGCCACCGTCCACTCACACACACACGGCTCACATCACCAATCCCTGACTGCTTGATCATAACAGCAATTGGGCTGCTGGGAACATGACGGCCGTTCTTCTCGATGTTAACAAGGTGCTCACCAATCTCCTTGGGAACAAAGGAGATTCCTAAGACAGACAAAACAGATACTGGCTGACTCACACACCTGAGCCCATCATCTAATCACGTCTTCCCTGTTAAAGATGTTGCCGGGACCGCAGGAGAGGGTGGTGTGTGTGCTACAGGAGCAGTGTGAAAGCCAATAAAACGTGCTAAACTGCAACGCTGCTGTTGTCGGGTCTTCATTGTCACACATATATCCTTACTAAATTGACTGCATTTTTATTGCTTCAGTTTAGGCATCTGATCAGAATGTTTCCAGGCATGTAGACTTATAGAAAACCATTATCAGTGTAAGTGTAAGCGTTGCTGCAAAAACCCTCCGCACTTGTACCTGCAATATTTCAGCCCAGCCATAGCGCCAGGCGAAGCTCATGACCCTCAAAACATGGAGCGCAAACTCATTTGTGCATCCACAGTGAAGTCTGTTGTTGCCTCACAGAAGACCCCTAAAAAACAGGACATAGAACATACATTACACAGTTGTATCTCTAAATATAATCATAAGCCCATATAACCTTCAAAATGAGACCAGTCTACTGTAATTTAGGTTTTACACAGTTCAGCTGGCAGCTGGCAGAGTTCCCTTTATTCCCTTCATAAAGTTACTCACACAAGTTTGGGCCCTGATTTGATCTGAATTCTGCAATAATCTACACTATTGGACAGACGAGCCAAAAGATCAGATCACCTTCTTTGAATAAAGCTGTGGTGATAACGGGAGGAAGAAACAAGCACCAGCACAAGCTGGTCTTTGCCAACAGCTATCTCTGCCAGAACAGAGACCAAAGAAAATACACTGACACCTCTGATCTGCTCGAAAAGCTTAGATTCATTTAAAAAAAAAATAAAAACATCAATATACTGGCAACCGTACAAGGTGGGGGGAAAGCCATCGTAAAAACATTCATGCTTAGACAAACATCCATCCGTCCATCCATTCGCTTCCGCTTATCCTTTTCAGGGGCGCTGGAGCCTATCCCAGCTGTCATAGGGCGAGAGGCGGGGTACACCCTGGACAGGTCGCCAGTCTGTCGCAGGGCTAACACACAGGGACAGACAACCATTCACACCTAGTGACAATTTGGATTATCCAATTAACCTATCCCCACAAGCTGCATGTCTTCGGATGGTGGGAGGAAGCCGGAGTACCCGGAGGGAACCCACGCAAACACGGGGAGAACATGCAAACTCCACACAGAAAGACCCCGGCCTGATGGTGGAATTGAACTCAGGACTTTCTTGCTGTGCGGCAACAGTGCTAACCACCGTGCCACTGTGCTGCCTGACAAACACTTAAAAGCAAAGTTCAAATGACAGCTCAAAAGGACCTGTTTACATTCGCGTACCAACTACAACCCTGTTTATTCATGTTTATTCTTGTTTTTAAATCCTTGCCATTGTGATTTGAATTTTGATCTTGTCAATTTCGTCAAACATTTTCATAAAAGTGTTATGAAGAGTTGTTCCATGTAGTATGACGGAAAACATTCAGACCGTATTATAGACTAGAGATGGCGCGATACCACTTTTTTATGTCCGATACCGATATCATAAATCTGAATATCTGCCGATACCGATATGAATCCGATATTGTGTTTTTTAATCAATAAAACTGTTTTTTTAAATATCTTGCTGCATTTTGTATAAGTTCATACTCAAGTTTAAATAAACAACAACACTAAAGCTATTCTGTTATACCTGTGTGTAAAAAAATACACTGCACCCAAAATATTTCATAGTTCAACAACACTGATCAATCTAATAAACCTTACCTAACTTAAAACCTAATTTAAACCTGCTCCATCCTCCCTATTCTGGTATTTTAAAGAGTACTTAGCAGAAATATTAAGCAACCTAACTAATAGGGTTGCAAACTCCCAGCAAAAAAAAAAAAAAAAATAGGGAACCACCCACCCTCCACCTCATGATGCTTAATCGATGTAATCAACTTTAATTTGATGCAGGGTGAAAAAAAATGCACAGAAACAAATTATTTTTCAAGAATAATTAAATAGATTCAACATCTTTCTTCTACACAGGCTAGAATTGCAGAATTCACAGACGGTACCTTCCCAAAGGAAAAAGTACTATAGCTTACTAGGGTATATAGACTTAACAGTTACTATATACAGTAATGGACTTCTATACATTTTACATCAGATTAAAACTTTGAGTGTAAGATTCAGATAATTATTTATTAAAAGCTACATATTTCAAATGAGAATAAGAAAGAAAAGTATTTTATGCCCCCCTGGCTGCACTTTGCTAGATCCGCCCCTGCACAGTTACCAGCCGTCAGCTACGTAGAAAAGGATCCTGGTGTAGAAAGTAATATTAAATAAATTCTAACAACAGCTTATCAAGCTTAAACGTGCTGCTGTTGTTCAGCCGCTGGTTTCCTCTTTCTGGCGCGAAGTGGGCCAAAAACAAAGAAGAGAGATGGACTCGCAACAGAAAAGCCGATCAGCTGATCGTTAAGCAGTTTCACGATTGAAGTAGCGGCAGGAAGGGAGGGAGAGAGAGAGGCAGTCGCTCCATATATCGGTTGTTAAGCTTAACATGGGAACGCTTTACAAACATTCAGAGATGAACTTACACACTTGCTTTACTTCTCTCTGGGATAACTTCCTCGGAGATGAAATGCTGGTTTGGTAGCAAGGCTACAAATACACACAGCCGCTGTATCACATGAGGCATACTGCTGCAACCTGCTACGGTTATGAGCCGAGTTACTCCATGTTGCAAGTTTTGTGAGATGCTTTTTTTGATATTTAATGGATCGGATTACATTTTTTATTTTTCGCCGATATCCGATCCAGTAATTTAGGTCAGTATCGGACCGATACCGATACGTAATATCGGATCGGTCCATCTCTATTATAGACCAATAAACTAAATAAACGGACTGTTTTTTGTTAGCACTCTCTGACTTTGTGAGGCAGTACAGGTATTCTTACCACTGCGGCTGAGTCCTGGTCCCTCTGCCTTGAGAAGGATCCACTTTGACCCTGAAGGATGTCATTGGAATAGCCTAAACGCAAACAGCCTTTGTCCTGATGGCAGAGGACAAAGGCTGTGTTAGCATGTTACCTTTGCAGGTAATGCTCTACAGTCATTTTTAGCCTCAAACAGCAGGTGGGTTAAATAAGTTTCCCTGTAATATCGGTTGTTTGGAATATTTCTTTGACATGAGCATATGTTTGCGCTCTTTACTCTCACACACACAGTTTTATGGAGCTTTACCTTGACCAGACTCTGAGCAGTCAACAGTGAAGTATGTTGGCTGGAAGGCTTGGAGGCCCGTATTTGCCACTCCAGGGTCAGAGACCTTCACCTTGTTTGGATGACAGCCTGCTCCGATATTCATCTGTGGGCACAAACACCAAAACTCAAGAGACTTTTCAGTGAGAAGAAAAGGCAAACCCTGCATGCAAGAGTGAAAGTGAGTGCATACTCACCCTGAATGGACTCTCAGTCTCCCCAGGAGACCATCACAGTGTGCTTCACAGGCTTACGTGGGGTGTAGGTGCAGGTGTATGTGCTGTTGCCATTATCCTTAACCTGGACATCCACAGAATTGACTTCACCATCCTGTGCAGAAGACAAGGGATTAGTTCAATCAGATTTAACACACCGTAGTTTTCGGACCATAAGGCGCACTGTTGATGAACAGGTCTGGTTTTATACATGAGGCGTACTGGATTATAAAACGCATTAAGCGAAACAAAACAGTCAGATAAGTCAAACTTTACTCAACTCTTTCTTCTAGCTTCCTCTACTTCCGTACCATTGATTCATTAATGTTGAAATCTCTCGCAGCTGCTCTATTCTCATGTTCTACTGCGTGACTGACAGCCTTGAGTTTGAAATCCGCTTCGTAAGCATGTCTCTTAACAGGTGCCATTTTGGGGTCCTTATCCACACACAATACAGTAATATTATGTTGAAGCGCAGCGCGTATCACTCCGCGAGGCTGCTGACTACGTAACCATGATGCTCCGACAATCCATCAAGCGGTGCGACTTCGTAGCTTACCAAAGTCGTACTAAAACATTTTTTGACAGATTTTTGAGCGCCGTGTATTACATAAAATCGGTTCAAGGTCAGTAAGCACAACCAGAATTCATACATAAGGCGCACAATTAAAGGATTTTAAGTGCGACTCATACTCTGAAAATACGGTACATGCAATATATTTAACATATTTGTGGTCATATACAAAGCCAGATATACCTGGGCTATAATTTTCAGAGGAGCTTTTCCTCCTTGCTTGGCATCAACTGTGAATTCAGTGGGTTTTCCAACAGCCAGACCACTGCTCTGAAGGCCTGGACCGTACGCCTTAACCTAGAGAAAACAATTTTAAACAAACAATTAAAAAAGGAACAAGTCAAAGATCTACTACAGCCAAAGAAGATCATTTACAGACTTAGCGCTGTGAAAAAATATTTGCCTCCTTTCTGATTTCGTATCTTATTCCATATTTGTCACACTTACACGTTTCAGATCAATACATTTATAATATTAGACAAGAATGTGTAATATTAAACGGCAGTTTTCAAGGGGAAAAAGCTATCCAAACATACTTGGTCCTATATGAAAAAGTAATTGCACCTAAAACCCGATACCTTGTGTGTCACCTCTGACACCAAGAACTGCAGCAAGCGTTTGGTGCTAGAGGTCACATTTTGAGTTTGTAAAGATATTTAAGGTAGACACACGTAGTTAGCGGCAGGTGTGTTGTTGATCGAGAGGGCTTAGCCTCTACAGGAGAGCTTTCAGCCATGAAAAGTGTGTCCATCACAAGCCCACCACCATGATCTCAGGTCTTGAGGCAACAATCATGAAAACTAATCTTAACTGAGAGTGTTGGATGTCCTCATTGTTGCAGAGCACATGGACAGCATACTCACCTGGTTCTGTGGGCCAGCAGCACATGTCACACCATCCATCACCCTTGTCATCACATTCAATCTTGGTCTGAGAGAAACCTGAAGAGAAATAGAGCAACTTCAGAGAAGAAACTGAAGCTGATCAGCACATGCTTCCGATCGCTCGTATTTAAACTGCTATAATAACTTGTTGGTCTATAATATGTGAAAACATATATCAAATGTATCCTTCATGGATGAAATCAAGTCATCTTGAGCCACAAACAACATTCCTATAACAAGGTCGAAGCTGCAATGAGTTTTTGGTAGTGACTTTTATATATGCTTTATTTATCTAGTTCCAACAATGGGTTGACGTTAAAAAAAAGTGTTTGTTAGTTTTTTAAAAAGCGTAATCTGTGCAAGAGGACAGCAGATGTTGCAAGAAATCTAAGAATAGTTGTTTAAAGTTATTTGAAGTGGACAAAGAGGATAAGGCGTTTGTAAACCCTGTTGAGGGAAGTCTATCTAGCAAGATATGTAAAGATATTGGAGATTAAAAAACCCCATAGGGAAACATAGGAAATAATTATTTGTCAGGCAATGACTTGTTGGCAGAAGAAGAGTGGTCCTTGGTAGCCATGACAAGAAGGAGGTCCCATAAATCAGGCTGGGCTGTTTGTTGCTGGCAGGTAAAAGAAAAAACAGAGAAAAATCAAAATCAGGGGAAGTCCAGGCTGAACAAGGTTCATCCCTCGGAATTTTCACTCCAAGACCCCTGCCTGGACCTCCCCCTAGCAGATAAACATAGAGAGGCAGGTGAGCCGAGGGCTCGAACCTGAGCCTCTATGTTATGAACCTGCTAGCCCACCACATAGCAGAACGTGGAATATCCTTGTATTTAAAGAGCGCAAGGTGCACATCGGGCACCCAGCCTTTCGCAGGAGACCACACATTTTTACACTCAAATACTCACATTTCACACACTCACACCTGCTTTTTTTCCCTGCCCACCTTTTTCTCCACTTATTTATCAACAACCACTCCTTTTTCATCTCTGCTACCTTGCCTTTATTACATCCTCTTAGCTAGCATCAGTGACCGGAGAGCAACAACAGCAACCCAGTGCTTTTCTCATCATTTCTTTAGTCACGGTCAATTCATTGGCCTCTACGGATTAGCTAAACCAACTTTACAAAACAAGTTTCCCCGAAGAGCCCAGTTGTCATCTTAGCTGCCTAGATTTGAGGACCTAGCTAAGGACGGTAGTTACGGACACAAACACATGTAACTTACCGAAAAAAAGCCTGGGGTCCCTCTGTCACTGTGCTTATTAGGTGGTAATAATTTGATGTAAAGTGTCGGAGACAGTGTGAAAAAATGAAGGCAGAGTTGGTAGCCTGAAGAGAGAAAGTTGCGGAAGGTGGAGTAATAAGCAGCAAATAGTTGAGGAATGAAGAGCTGACAAGCATGGGTATTTTGCGGTAATAAAAGGTAATAAGAGAGCAGGCGGAGGAGTTGGCAAGAGCAGGAAAAGGGAGAAGCGACTTGGCTTCTCCCCGCCCCCAAGCAATGGTCGTGGCAGCGAGTCCGTGAGGGATTCGAACTCGGGCGCTCAGATTCAAAGCGCCACTTCTTACGTCTTACGCCAAACGACCAGCCGGCGAAAGTAGGAAAAAAAAGGACATTTATCTTTTGTTCGGCAATACTTGTTTTTTGTCTGCAAAACATGTATGGTGCTCGGTAAAGATGACACGCCGACTCACTTCTTCTGTTTTTGGGTTTTTTTGGTTTGACAAAGTTTGTTTTCATATTAAACCAATGTCAGTGACGTCATTCTATGCCACTACCACAGGTAAGGAAAAGCCTGAATCCGTAGATCTTTTTCTTTTCTTTTTGTTGTCTAAAACACAAAAATCGCCAAACAGTCAGCTCACAAAGTTGCAGCTTGGTGGCAATTTGGCAGAACAGCCAATGACTTAAAGCATTTAGGTGCATATATCTTGCCACAAGACATGTGTGCTAAGCTAGGTTGTGCACGATAGCATATGCTAGTTCCGGTGAGGAAAATCCTGTGTGGAGCTTTGTTTCCGGTGTCCTATTCGCGCCCTGTTTAATGTCCAAAAGAAGTTAACCAAATGAATGAATTAAGCGTCGATTTACATTTCTATAGATGTCTTGGTCATTTACCCAATATATCTGTAAATGATGTTCACGGACTTGTCGATATTTTGCCCCCACGCCTCAGAGCAAAGGAGAAAAGGGATTCAAATGTTATATTTCTCAGCTGTCCCTCGTTTATTGCGGTGTTA
Source organism: Oreochromis niloticus (assembly GCF_001858045.2). Lineage (NCBI taxonomy): Eukaryota > Metazoa > Chordata > Actinopteri > Cichliformes > Cichlidae > Oreochromis > Oreochromis niloticus. The sequence continues at coordinate 15,126 of NW_020327072.1, forward strand.
TGTTCTAAAAATAACCAGCGATGGGTGAAATCAAGTAGCCAATTTTATTTTTTTGATGTGTGGACATCGTGGACATCCAGTACTGCACTTTTTAATTTAGAAGGTAAGTCACAACATTCCCTTCATACATACTAATGTATAGAAACCCTCACCAGCAATCGTTCATTTTTTGTGTGGCTTTTTTCACGGTTTGTTAACATGCTGTGTAGGTGTGGACACAACGGGAAACATCTGTGACTGTTGTTCACCTGTAGTTTGAATGCTGAACATTTGCCTGTTTAAAGAATAAGACCAGTCACTATACAGAGATGTGCTTCTGAATGTGGACGATGTGTCTTATGCTGCAGTGATGCAGTTCTGCTTGTGTTGAGTGATGCAAACAACCAATTGATCTAAACTCTTTAAACGTCAATCACGTGGTTACCGGCTACCGGCGAAAATAATCGGTACGGTAAACCAATTTCTGTTTTAGAGCATTTGCGCCGCTGTGTGTTTTTGTGGTCTTCTTTTGCGGCTAATTTAGTGAATTTTGGTCTGATCGTGGTGAAACTTGGTGTGTGGAGTCAGTGATAGCTCTGGGAGCTAACCAGCCTATCTTTAACCGGTTACTTATATGAAGTCTGAATAATTTCTGGTTCGGTTTTGTTTGTTTAGCGGACTTCTGCGCATTTACGTAACTGCTCGTTTAATCGCGGCTTATTTTCGGTGTGTTTGGTGGTTGTAGAAATGGTTTATATGACATTTTAGCTGAGATTATGAGGTTTCTGTGGATACCACACATGTCTGGACTTATATTTCTCAACCCGCGTTATAACCGATTAAACATGATCTCCTCCTTTTTGCCCCCCCGGTACCAGAGACGTGGGGCTTAAGTGGTTAAACATCAAAATCTATCATTAGATTTTTTTGTGACACAACAGTGGTGAGTGTTCCCACCTTCTGCTCTTTGGAACTTAACGCAATCTTTCCATTTTCAAGTTTTGGACATGATTTTGGAGTATATCTTCGCAGTAGCGATTTACCGCAAAGTAAAGCTACCGGAAATGTGCAACCCCACATCCGGCCTCAAACCAGGAAGTTAGCATTTTCTCGTGCACATAGTCAAGTTCAAGCTCCTCACATATCATCATCCAGGGTACAGTCATATGCTGATGAGGAGATCCCATGCAGGCAACATTAAGGCAGTGTAACAAGTTAAATATGCACTAATTTTAAGGTATTTCCTAATATCTAACATAAAAAAAGGCAGTTTACATTGTAAACTGAGAAAAAAAAGGCAGTTTACAAAATCCTAAAACATAAAAATAGATTTAAAATAATGATAAATGTTTGCCTGCAACTGACACAGCCAACACAAATGTCATTGAAAAAAACCAAACCCTGTGATAAGATGTTTTTGTTTTTCTAGAATAGAAGAAGCACATTTTAAAAAGCCAGTAGGAATAAATCTTTGTTGTTACTGCATGATTAGAATGAAGTAACAACAAGTCTGGCTGGAATCAGAAGTGGTAATCTGTGTACTGTGCTAGTGATCTGCATAATTCACCTTAGATGGTCATCTGTTTGGATGGCTGAAGTGGGTTAACGACACAGCTAATTTCATCAGGCTGCTACTGAAACATCTAAAATGATCTGCATCCACGATCCACCAGCTCAACAGCAACATCTGTCAGCTGTGCATCCAACCGGAGGCCTTGGCCTGCTGTGCTCAGGCGCTGGGCCGCGATTTCCGTCCCTTGTTGACGACCTGGCTGTATCCTGTGCTGGAGAAAGCTGGTGAGGAGACGCTGCTGGTCAGCCAGGCGGCGCTGAGCTCCATATGGAACATCAATAAGGTCTGTGGATACGCTTCCCTCAAGGAACTGATCAATGAGAACTCTGACTACCTGCTTAATGACATATCACTCAACCTTCAGAGGCTCAGCCTGCATTTACAGGTAGTTATGATGTGTTTTTTGTTTTTACCCAAAATGGACACAGAAATAACTGCTGGAGGGTTTACCCGATTTCCTCCTTGGTCTGCTTAAGCCTGTGCTGCCCTGAGCTTGTACTGTATTTCATTATAATCCTGTCTTGTTGGCCAGGCTCCACCGGTGTTGACAGTTCTGTTGACTCACTCTGACTGCAGCCTGCTGGTCGGGGACATGGTTCAGGATCTGGATCTCAGCTACGAGCGCACAGCTGCTCTTTTCTGCTCCGCGCTGCACGCGCTCATGAAGGCACTGGGTAAGATTTCAACAGTGATGTCAGCTTGAGTCTCACGTATACTGGGAGTCAAAGAGGACAAGGAAGAAAATGTGACTCATTGCATGCTCTGCCACATTTTTTATGTTGCTTAACTTTATGTTTTCTGCAGTGCCTTTCAAAGTTTCTATCAAGGAGTACACTTCAGGATGTATAATTTGCTCGTTATCAAATTATCAGTATCTTTGGAAACATTTAATACATCGTGATGTTTAATTGCTGAGTGGTTTTCTGTTGTAGAATTAATATTCATAATAATATTCATACAGAAGTTTTACAAGCCCGCACAGTAAAAATGTATGAATTAAATGTTACTGATGGCTCTTTTCAAAAACATCAGCGTCTGTGTCACACTGATTTTGATTAACTGACTTATTTTATTGTAACCAAACCTATGCTCATATTGTTGTCTTGTTTTTCCTTTAGCGAGGTGGTTTCCTTCCACTTGTAGCAGGACCAGTACGTCTGCCAGCTCCAGGCAAAGCTCCAGTGACCAGGAAGACCTCAGCATTCGCCAGTTCCTGCTGAATTACCGCAAACAGAAAGAACTGGCAGAGAGCATTGGAATAGAGGACGATGACACTGAAGACCGAGGTAATAGGTCTGTCTAAGGGCCAGTGGAATATCAGCTGTAGACTGTAGTGGTGGTTATATTAGATTCAGAGTGTAGAGGAGATGACCCTTTTATGACCAGCAGGAAGTCACACACACACACGCAGTGTCTTAGGTTAATGACACACCATATGGGGTTTACAATGGGGGGTTGCTTTTATAAAACTGTTTGTAACAAAGAGTTGAGATTTGCAGAGGGACTGCCGGGCCATGCACATCTCCATTCTCGAAGATGAATAAGTGTAGAGGAGATGGATCATTGTAATTAAGAGTCATAGAAATCTGAACCTCGCTGCTAAACTGGCGGTCTAACTGTACATGTGCTCCATTGCAGAGGTCCCTCCCACTGAGTGTGAGGATGTTGAAGATATTGGTAGTCCTGATGTGAAAGCAGAGCTTCCCTCCCACCTCAGCATCACTAAGGATGTTATGGAGCGCTGCATTCATCTGCTGTCTGATCCCAGCCTCAGGCTCCGACTCAAGGTAGTTTTATGTAGAGTCAACTGTTGGACTAGTAACAAAAATAATCATTCTTGTGAGGGTAGGACCGCCAGCGTTGGTACAATTCATCCTGTCAGAACTGTGTGGATGACTGTTCACTGGTGTAATGCTCATCAAGGAAAAACATTCAGTCTGGTCCAGGAGTGAAACAGAAATAAGTCTGTGCTGAAGTCGTGCCTGCTCAGGAGTTTGGGCTCTCAATGAAGACCTCAATAATTAGTTTCAGCTCACATATAATCAGGATCAAAACAGAGATAATTGTTAGGTGTGTTGTGTGTCTTTGTCTTTAGGTGCTGGATGTGCTGGAGTTGTGCGTTCAGGTGCTGAGTGAAAGGGAAAATGAACTGCTGCCTATGGCTCATCGCTGCTGGCCAGCACTCCTGCAGAGACTCACAGCCGATGACCCATTAGCAGTCCTCAGAGCCTTCAGGGTAAGTAAAACAAACCTCTCTTTTCAGTACGTGAGTCAAAATTATTCAAGTCGTCTTTAGTTTTAAACTCTTAGTAGTGAAAGAATGAAAGATGGTGCCCAACAACAGGCTTATTTCATTCAGAAATAGTTCTATTATTTTCTTCTTTGGGTTGTAATGTGAAGACTCTTGAAACTAACATTTCTTCTATCAGCACAGAAAAATCACTGTGGATGCCTTCTTAGAGGCTGCTTTTCAAACTGTCTCAGAGAATCACAAAGTAGGACTTTGGGATAAATGAAGCTGATAGTGTTTTGTGATCTTTGGTGCAAGTGTCCGCTGATTCAACTTGTGGGTGTAAATTAGGCTACTCGTCAGCTCCTGTCATCAGCTGGAATATTTTTAAATTTGTTATTCATATTTTCATTGATGAGCTGACAAATACAGACACGTTAAGTCTGTAAACACTCATTTATTCACTCAGAGCTGCTGCTGGGAAATTGTTTCATCAGCTTTTGGATATATAGGAGTTTTGTAAATACTACAATTCATCCATGAGTACACAACGGGAAGGTTTTATTGAATTTTGACGGCTTGCTGCTTTTGTCAAAGAACTCATTGAAGCTCCTTCCCCACCAGGTGGCAGTCTCGTATAACAATGAAAATCAGCCATCGGCATCATCATCAGGGCATCTCTGTTTTATTATAAAACCTTAAACTGTGAAACAGTTCGACATCCTAAACACGTGACGGTGATGTTGTTACTAAAAACGCCTCTTCACTGTGGCAGCTCTGTGATTCAACATATTTTAAACATGACTTTGATGATACGGACCACAGCCAGCTGTGCCAGCAGGATGCTGCTCAGGTCCAAACTGCACACACAGCTACGACTGCAAGCAGCTCTGCTTATACCCAACTGAGAAAAACGTGATTGTTCAATCAGCGAATGCGAAGCCATTTAATTGATAAGCTCAGAGAAGTTGTTGTTGTTATTTTTGTTGACTTTTTGTTCAACATACTTCCATTAGCATGTTGAAAATATTCAAGGCCTGCAGGCTTCTGCCATTACATTCCCAATTATGCAATTATGAGCTGCTTGTGTAATTTTTGGTCACCTGCGCAGTGTGGAGGTGAACTGAGTGACAGCGTGAACATCACGAATGTCACACCCTCCCACTGAGGTTCATCGCTGACAGAGGAAAAGAGTCACAAAGGTGACAGAGCTGTCTGCAGCCTTTCCAGAGCCAGCGTTACATCTAACAGTGACAAGGACTGCAGTGTAAAGACAATTGTTTCATTTTGTAAGAAATCAGGTTGTTTGTGAAACTGTTCCTTTAACATAGCTTACGGCACTTTGTGTACAGCAAACTCTCTCATACAGTATAGTGTGCAGATAAACAGGCACGATACACGTTGTGTGTTTGAGATGCTCTTTGTGATTAATCTGTGAAGTGGGTTTCAGTATGTCTGTGGCTTCAGTTCACAGTGGGTGGGACAAGGATGGGTTTAAAAAGGAGAGTTCTAACCTCTCAAAACTGCTGTGAAATCCTCCCTGAACCACCTCAGCACTTTTACTGAGCTCATTAGGAGTTAGCAGAGGTAAAGTCCAGGCTTGGTCTACTTTTTATACTCTTTCATCTTTTTCCTACTTCCTCTTCTTTCCCTCCTCCCTTCTTATCTTTACCCCATATTATTCGGAACCAGGATCATATTTTAAAGGATTTGTTCTTTTGGATATAAAAGTGTCATTATGTGCACGCACTGGACATAATCAGAAAAGAAGCATTCACAACTGTAACCATGTCTGGAGCCAAGCCTGGAGCTGGACATGTAACGTGCCCCACTTTCCTCACATCCTGCTGCACCACTGCCTGCTGTTTCAGCCCATCCACCACCCCAGCATCCACCTGTATGCTCCTGGAGTTTTATGAGTAACATATTTGCAGGGAGTGATCCACCCGAAGACCAGGCACCGAGCTCAAACTGTATTCTGCTGCTGTGATTAATCCGTGAAATTAACTTGGCTTTGTTGCATTTGATTCTTTTTATTTTCTTTTACAAGTTGATTTCTGTTGTAATTTCTGGATAAAAGGTAAAGTATTACAATTTTTATATGAATAAAATATAGTAAAAATGTCCTGTGTTTGGTTTTCTCAGCTGAAGCAGACCTAGATGCTGTTTGTGAAGCCTGTCTACCCTACCTGAGCTCCAGACAACCCATCAGACTGCAAGAAGCCTGTTTAAGGTAAGTCTTTATAATAATGTAATATAAGACTTTTAGCCCTTTAGCCCAAACTTTAGTAAATCAGTTTGTGGGCCTGATTTAAATATCACCCTCACTCATTTTATCCCTTGAGAAAGGAACTTCCAGAAATACGCAGATGTAGTTCAGCGGTGGTGGCTAAAACCAAGAGGAGCAGTTAACTTCAGGTTGCCACACCACAGAGCTAACTAGCAATAGCTAGCAATCCCAACTTGGCAAAAGTGTTCCTAGCCAGGTAAAGAGCATAAAAAGTGAGGAATGACTGTGATGATGAGTTTATATGTGGCATATCATCACAGGTCAGTTGCCTTACAGGTGTGAATAGAAGTGTCTTCAGGACACGTAGGGCCGTGATATCCCAATACTGTGTGTACGAATCTGAAAGGGAACTCATTCACCTTTACACTGGCAGCTGATGCAAAATGTGTGCACTGTGAGACCTACAGTAATGTAAAGGACAGATGGAAGCTGTGAATAAACAAAGTAAATGACTAAAAAAATAGCTCAGAATGCAGTATGCAAGCAGCCTTTAATAACTCACATCATTCTGAATTATTGATCTAAGTGTTTGGGTAGCAACATAGCAGCCACAAGTAAAAACACATGCTTTAAGTATTTTCCTGCTTGGAGGTGATTTAAAAACAAACCTGAAGAGAAAGGCAGTGTTGAGTTAATGAGCTTATAGTTAAACTGTTGGTTCGCATGTTAAAGCCAGCAAAACTGGTTCAGTCTGTCACTTTGGATCATAGGAAGGTGTTTTCCATACAATAGATATTACATACAAAGCAAAACACAGCTCAGAGCTAATCCTGTTCCTGTGTTTCTTTCCCTTTCCTGCACAGTGTGTTCCGACACTTAATCCAGGTGGGTCCAGACACCTTCTGGTTTACTCTCAATGAGCTGCACTGCCCGTCCTCTTACATCCCACACCACCCCGACCTCCAGCTGAACGGCACGGGCAGGCCGAGAGACGAGTTCTCGGACAACGTGTTCAAACTGCTCAAGGAGGAGTTTGGCTCCGTTACTGAGACAGTTAACCAGCCAGTCAGCTAATGAGCTGCTGCTTGATGAAATTGACTCACCTCACAAACGGACGGCTTATTGAACCACGACTCCAACAGGTCAATTAGCTGAAAGAAAGTCTGTCAGTTGTGCCAAATAGTTGATCACCTAGCTCTGTGGAATCAAGAGCTACGCTGTCATTTACAAATATTACTTAGTCATCACCTTGATTATCTAACCTCCTAGCTTCTGCTAGCCCACAATTAGTACTTACTGTACATTAAGATTAGGTGAAAATGGAGCGCTACTGAGTTATGTTGATTAAAAAGAAAAAACAAAAAGTACCGTATCTGATATTTTTGGCTCTTGCCTTATTTTCCCCAGGAGGGAATCACAGCAGATGAATCCAAACACATTTTTACATCATATGACCTTCTTGATGTAATCCTCTCATTTATCCAGGCTTGGGACCAGCAGTAAGAGTATACTAGCTTTGGAAGCCCTGAGGGTGGCTGTCTCCTCCACCAAGGAGCCGCTAAAAAATACATGAAAATTGTATAAATATGGTTACAGCTGTTGATTGGGTTTTTTCTGAAGTTCAATTCAATTCAGTTTTATTTATATAGCGCCAAATCACAACAACAGTCGCCTCAAGGCGCTTTATATTGTACAGTAGATCGTACAATAATAGATTCAGAGAAAAACCCAACAATCATATGACCCCCTATGAGCAAGCACTTTGGCGACAGTGGGAAGGAAAAACTCCCTTTTAACAGGGCCTGATTATTTAAGACCTTGTATGTGAGGAGCAGGATTTTGAATTCAATTCTGGATTAACAGGAAGCCAATGAAGGAAGCCAAAACAGGAGAAATCTGCTCTCTCTTTCTAGTCCCCGTCAGTACTCTTGCTGCAGCATTTTGGATTAACTGAAGGCTTTTCAGCGAGTTTTTAGGACTTCCTGATAATAAAGAATTACAGTAGTCCAGCTGGAAGTAATAAATGCATGAACTACTTTTTTAGCATCACTCCGAGACAGGATATTTCTAATTTTAGAGATGTTGCGCAAACGGAAGAAAGCAGTCTTACATATTTGTTTAATATGTGCGTTGAAGGACATGTCCTGGTCAAAAATGACTCCAAGGTTCCTCACAGCGTTACTGGAGGCCAAGGTAATGCCATCCAGAGTAAGAATCTGCTTAGATACCATATTTCTAAGATTTTCAGGGCCGAGTACAATAACTTGAGGTTACTTTATTCCGTAACCCCGTTCTCTGATAACATGAGTGAGGTGTCTCACTATGGGGAACGCTCTCTCAGCGTTGTCCTCAGAAGCCTCTATATCATTACTCCAGCCAGTATTGGCTGGCAGTCGTGACGCCTGCGTCAGGGAGGGGCCACCCTCCTCCCTATAAAAGGTTGTGACGCAGCGTCACCGTCATTCAAGATAAGCTCACCTCTTCCTCGCTTCGTGCAAGGAGGGTGATCTGGTGAGACACCTCACTCATGTTATCAGAGAACGGGGGTTACGGAATAAAGTAACCTCAAGTTCTCTTTCAAACATTCGTTTCGGTGTCTCACTATGGGGATATGCAGACTCCGTATTGCCAGATAAGCCATCTGAACGACTGACTGCCAACTTAGGAGGTCTCGTGGGGACCCACACTCAACACAGTGTGGGCTAGAGATGGTGCAGTGACATCCACCTGTAAAACCTTGCAAAGGTCGAAGGTGAAGCCCAGCTCGCCGCTGCACATATCTCCTCTATAGAGACACCCCTAAAAAGGGCCCAAGAGGTTGCCATCCCTCGGTAGAATGAGCACGGGAGTCCCCTGGGGGGGACAGGCCCGTGCTTGAATAAGCCAATTGGATTGCTCAACAATCCAGTGGGAAATGCGTTGGTTTGCTAATGGGCTTGCCAAGCTGTGGTTTAGCCCAGGAAACAAACAGCTGATCCGACTCCTGAAAGCCTTTGTTCTCTCCATATAGATACACAAAGCCCTAACTGGACAGAGAGCATGTAGGCGCTCCTGTCCAGGGGAGGAGAAAGGAGGAGGGCAAAAGCGTCCAGCTCCAATGGGGTGCATTGGAGATAAGGATTTTTGGGCACAAAGGCCGGATTTGGCCTGAGTGTGACTCTAGAGTTATCCCGCGTGAACCGGATGCACTCTTTGTGTACTGACAGCGCATGAATATCACTGACACGCTTCGCAGACGCGAGGGCCAGGAGCAATGCAGTCTTCAAAGACAGGATTTTACTTCCACCTGGCTTAGTGGTTCAAATGTGGC
>NW_020327073.1:0-20797 GCF_001858045.2 Oreochromis niloticus
AGGCGAGAATGTAGGTGTGTAAACTTCAAATATCTGCTTGTTTTATCAAGACATCCCATATTTAGCGACAGTGCTCTGACGACGTCGTCCTGCCTGACAGCTAGCCGGCTACCTAGCTAGCTGCCGCACTGCTGCAAATGGATAGCGAGGGACTCTCTCTGTCGTTTCACTCCCCGGTCTCTCGCAAATGCCTCATAGAATCGGAGTTACAGCTGGATGTGGAAAAATAACTGAGTTGTTTGGTGGTGCTATAACGCGGAGCTACAACAGTGGGCAGCTATCCACCGGTGTATGACAGAAAGGACATGCCGCGACCGCCGATCGACGGTGTTTGCTAACGCGGAGGTCAATCGTGGATCAGGGAAAGCGAAGGCAGGAGCGTGAGGTGAACTGAATTTCAGGTAAGAAGTTATGACCTGCACTCTATTTGGGTCAGATATAAACCGAGTTTAGGTGTAGTTTATTTAGCAGCAGTTCTCTTATGTGTTGCTGATAGCCGGCTAGCTAGCTAGCGCCGCTAGCATAGTTAGCTAGCACCGCTAGCGACCCTTCGTGAAAAAGCACCCAGGCTTGGCTTATATTGAGGCGGGTGAAACTCGTGTCAGCACCCGGTCGCTCGCCGACAGTATGTGTTTAGCTGGACTTATTTTTCGTTTATATGGACCGATGATTTATTTATTTATTCATTTTAGTAACGGTAATAACAGTGAAAGGTGGTGGATTGGCCAGATGTAACTTCAAATATCTGCTCGTGTTACCAAGACATCCCATATTAGCTCTGATGTTTTCGGTGCCTGCAAAGAGCTAGACAGGTAGCTAGCTAACCCGAGCTGGCTGTCTTTTTGACTCAGGGTCATAGCTGGACTTATTTTTCGTTTTATGAGCCGATGAGGGTTTTTTTTTAGTAACGGTACAAACAGTGAAAGGCGGTGGATTGTCAGATGCTGGTCGATGTGGAAAAAATGAACTGAGTTGCGCTGAGCGGAGCTACAACCGAGGGCAGCTATCCACCGTGTGTGTCAGAAAGAACATGCGGGGAACGAGGCGGCGAGGCGACCGCCGATCGACCGGTGGTAGATCGTGGATCAGGAAACCGAAGGCAGGAGAAGCAGGCGGCTGCCGGTCGGAGCGTGAGGTGAACTGAATTTCAGGTAGAGTTATGACTGCACTCTATTTGGGTCAGATATAAACCGAGTTTAGGTGTAGTTTATTTCGTTGTGCTGACTTTTTACAATCAGTTTATATAACTCGTACTGCGTGGTAGCTAGCACGATGGAGTTTCTATACAGCTGTGTGCGCGCTAAGTTACTGAATGTTGAACTTTATGACAGCCTCCCCTGTCATTCTCTCGCCTGTTCAAACTTCAGTCATGAAACTGATCAATGATCGGCTTTTCTCTCTTGTTTGTTTATCGCGCTAACAACAGCAGCACGTTTAAGCTTGATCAGCTGTTGTTAGAATTCATTTGATTTTAATTTCTAGTATCAGCTGATGTTTGCTGGAGCCACAGCTGTAGAAGCGGCTGGTCGAAACCAGGAGATGACCTTACTGAATCATCAGAGCTGACTGGTGATGGAGAAACAGGTTTACCTTTTTTTAGGTGACATGAATGAGTTGAAGGGAAGTTATGAACTGTTTCTGAGAGAAATAACACCAAGCTCTTTTTTATTTAGCTGACAGCTGGTAACTGTGCAGGGGCGGATCTAGCAAGCTTTTGCCAGGGGGCCAGGTAGGGCATTAACAGAGAAAGGTGGACACAAAGATATACTTTTCTTTCTTACATACAGGGAGTGCAGAATTAAGGCAAGTTGTATTTTTGAGGAATAATTTTATTATTGAACAACAACCATGTCTCAATGAACCAAAAACACATTAATAAGCTGAATGTTTTCGGAAGTAGTTTTAGTTTGTGTTTAGTTTTAGCTATTTTAGGGGGATATCTGTGTGTGCAGGTGACTATTACTGTGCATAATTATTAGGCAACTTAACAAAAAACAAATATATACCATTTCAATTATTTATTTTTACCAGTGAAACCAATATAACATCTCCACATTCACAAATATACATTTCTGACATTCAAAAACAAACAAAACAAATCAGCGACCAATATAGCCACCTTTCTTTGCAAGGACACTCAAAAGCCTGCCATCCATGGATTCTGTCAGTGTTTGATCTGTTCACCATCAACATTGCGTGCAGCAGCAACCACAGCCTCCCAGACACTGTTCAGAGAGGTGTACTGTTTTCCCTCCTTGTAAATCTCACATTTGATGATGGACCACAGGTTCTCAATGGGGTTCAGATCAGGTGAACAAGGAGGCCATGTCATTAGTTTTTCTTCTTTTATACCCTTTCTTGCCAGCCACGCTGTGGAGTACTTGACGCGTGTGATGGAGCATTGTCCTGCATGAAAATCATGTTTTTCTTGAAGGATGCAGACTTCTTCCTGTACCACTGCTTGAAGAAGGTGTCTTCCAGAAACTTGCAGTAGGACTGGGAGTTGAGCTTGACTCATCCTCAACCCGAAAAGGCCCCACAAGCTCATCTTTGATGATACAGCCCAACCAGTACTCCACCTCCACCTTGCTGGCGTCTGAGTGGACTGGAGCTCTCTGCCCTTTACCAATCCAGCCACGGGCCCATCCATCTGGCCCATCAAGACTCACTCTCATTTCATCAGTCCATAAAACCTTAGAAAAATCAGTCTTGAGATATTTCTTGGCCCAGTCTTGACGTTTCAGCTTGTGTGTCTTGTTCAGTGGTGGTCGTCTTTCAGCCTTTCTTACCTTGGCCATGTCTCTGAGTATTGCACACCTTGTGCTTTTGGGCACTCCAGTGATGTTGCAGCTCTGAAATATGGCCAAACTGGTGGCAAGTGGCATCTTGGCAGCTGCACGCTTGACTTTTCTCAGTTCATGGGCAGTTTTTGCGCCTTGGTTTTCCAACGCTTCTTGCGACCCTGTTGACTATTTTGAATGAAACGCTTGATTGTTCGATGATCACGCTTCAGAAGCTTTGCAATTTTAAGACTGCTGCATCCTCTGCAAGATATCTCACTATTTTTGACTTTTCTGAGCCTGTCAAGTCCTTCTTTTGACCATTTTGCCAAGGAAAGGAGTTGCCTAATAATATGCACCTGATATAGGGTGTTGATGTCATTAGACCACACCCTTCTCATTACAGAGATGCACATCACCTAATATGCTTAATTGGTAGTAGGCTTTCGAGCCTATACAGCTTGGAGTAAGACAACATGCATGAAGAGGATGATGTGGACAAATACTCATTTGCTAATAATTTGCACTCCTGTATAAAATATTAGCTTTTATTAAATAGTTATCTGAATCTTACAACCAAAGTTTGTATAATAATACACAAGATTGGCTGTAGACCATTGTTCATCATTCAGAACACTGTGTAAAATAACAAAAACAAAAAGTGAATGCAAAAGTGCATAAATATTTATTTACGTGTTTGATATGTGTGGCGGGGCGTGGTCTGCAGTGCCGCTGCAGGGAGGTGGACCCACCTGAGGGGCATCTGCAATCACACCTCTCGGCGTAGTCTTGCTCTCTCGGCTGTTTTTTGGGTGTGTGTCGGGCTGTGAGTTGAAAGCTACAGCTGGCTGGGAGGGTACACCAACCATGTGTGAAAAGTGGTCATAACGTACTGGTTCAAGTGTGTTCGTGCACATTGTCGGGTCTGCGTGGTAAGAGGGACTTCTGCTTATGAACTGTGTGCACAGCGTCTGCAATCCGGGCTGTACAAAGTGACCTCATCTTACCCAAAACTGTAGCTGTCATCTGTGAGGCGCGAGCGGTGTTTGTTTTTACCATAATCATGGTGGAGAATGGCTGCTCTTCTGAGTTTGCTGTCTGTAGCCGTATGAATGGAAAACTACACAGATTAGCAGCGGCATAGGCACACATAAATTTCTTCTGAAATTTTCGCTTTCTAGTTATTATTATTATTTTCTTTTCCGCCTGAAATTTTGCAGTGTATCTCGACCCGCAGTTTTTGGACAAGTTCATATATGTTACTCATTTTGTGCGGCTGGATTGGATGGTGTGCTATGACTTTTGGTGTTTATGAATATTATAGTTTTTAAATATTAATATTTTAGTGAAATTTTCCCGCGCTCCTCTGCCAAACAGTTTTGACAATAGGGTACATATGTTAATCATTTTGTGCGCTGGCGCTGGGCTAGTATGGTGTGACTTTTGGTGTTTATACTTTTATAGTTTTTGAATATTTAGATTTAGTGCAAATTAGCCAATTTCTAGGCTCCTGAAAGATTCTGCTTTTGGCACCATAGAAACAGACTTCATTTGTGGTGTCTTGGCTCTCTCTAGTGGTATACGGGAGTAGTACAGCCGAAAAGATTTTATCCTGTGTTGAAACTCATATCCCACAATTCATAGCACGCCTCGACAGAGTGAACAATGGCGGCCACACTTCGTTTTATATGTCTTTTATTCGTGTTTCTAGGTCACAAAATAAACTTTTAAGATATTTTCAGGCGAGAATGTAGGTGTGTAAACTTCAAATATCTGCTTGTTTTATCAAGACATCCCATATTTAGCGACAGTGCTCTGACGACGTCGGTCCTGCTGACAGCTAGCCGGCTACCTAGCTAGCTGCCGCACTTGGCTGCAAATGGATAGCGAGGGGACTCTCTCTGTCGTTTCACCTCCCCGGTCTCTCGCAAATGCTCGCACAGAATCGGAGTTACAGCTGGATGTGGAAAAAATAACTGAGTTGTTTGGTGGTGCTATAACGCGGAGCTACAACAGTGGGCAGCTATCCACCGGTGTATGACAGAAAGGACATGCCGCGACCGCCGATCGACCGGTGTTTGCTAACGCGGAGGTCAATCGTGGATCAGGGAAAGCGAAGGCAGGAGCGTGAGGTGAACTGAATTTCAGGTAAGAAGTTATGACCTGCACTCTATTTGGGTCAGATATAAACCGAGTTTAGGTGTAGTTTATTTAGCAGCAGTTCTCTTATGTGTTGCTGATAGCCGGCTAGCTAGCTAGCGCCGCTAGCATAGTTAGCTAGCACCGCTAGCGACCCTTCGTGAAAAAGCACCCAGGCTTGGCTTATATTGAGGCGGGTGAAACTCGTGTCAGCACCCGGTCGCTCGCCGACAGTATGTGTTTTAGCTGGAGTTATTTTTCGTTTATATGGACCGATGATTTATTTATTTATTCATTTTAGTAACGGTATAAACAGTGAAAGGTGGTGGATTGGCCAGATGTAAACTTCAAATATCTGCTCGTGTTACCAAGACATCCCATATTAGCTCTGATGTTTTCGGTGCCTGCAAAGAGCTAGACAGGTAGCTAGCTAACCCGAGCTGGCTGTCTTTTTGACTCAGGGTCATAGCTGGACTTATTTTTCGTTTTTATGAGCCGATGAGGGTTTTTTTTAGTAACGGTACAAACAGTGAAAGGCGGTGGATTGTCCAGATGCTGGTCGATGTGGAAAAAATAACTGAGTTGTTTGGTAGTCGCTGACGCGGAGCTACAACCGAGGGCAGCTATCCACCGGTGTGTGTCAGAAAGAACATGCGGGGAACGAGGCGGCGAGGCGACCGCCGATCGACCGGTGGTAGATCGTGGATCAGGGAAACCGAAGCAGGAGAAGCAGGCGGCTGCCGGTCGGAGCGTGAGGTGAACTGAATTTCAGGTAAGAAGTTATGACCTGCACTCTATTTGGGTCAGATATAAACCGAGTTTAGGTGTAGTTTATTTTCGTTGTGCTGACTTTTTACAATCAGTTATAATAACTCGTACTGCGTGGTAGCTAGCACGATGGAGTTTCTATACAGCTGTGTGCGCGCTAAGTTACTGATGTTGAACTTTATGACAGCCTCCCTGTCATTCTCTCGCCTGTTCAAACTTCAGTCATGAAACTGATCAATGATCGGCTTTTCTCTCTTGTTTGTTTATCGCGCTAAACAACAGCAGCACGTTTAAGCTTGATCAGCTGTTGTTAGAATTCATTTGATTTTAATTTCTAGTATCAGCTGATGTTTGCTGGAGCCACAGCTGTAGAAGCGGCTGGTCGAAACCAGGAGATGACCTTACTGAATCATCAGAGCTGAACTGGTGATGGAGAAACAGGTTTACCTTTTTTTTAGGTGACATGAATGAGTTGAAGGGAAGTTATGAACTGTTTCTGAGAGAAATAAACACCAAGCTCCTTTTTTTATTTAGCTGACAGCTGGTAACTGTGCAGGGGCGGATCTAGCAAAGCTTTTGCCAGGGGGCCAGGTAGGGCATTAACAGAGAAAGGTGGACACAAAGATATACTTTTCTTTCTTACTCTCATACAGGGAGTGCAGAATTATTAGGCAAGTTGTATTTTGAGGAATAATTTTATTATTGAACAACAACCATGTTCTCAATGAACCCAAAAAACACATTAATATCAAAGCTGAATGTTTTCGGAAGTAGTTTTTAGTTTGTGTTTAGTTTTAGCTATTTTAGGGGATATCTGTGTGTGCAGGTGACTATTACTGTGCATAATTATTAGGCAACTTAACAAAAACAAATATATACCCATTTCAATTATTTATTTTTACCAGTGAAACCAATATAACATCTCCACATTCACAAATATACATTTCTGACATTCAAAAACAAAACAAAAACAAATCAGCGACCAATATAGCCACCTTTCTTTGCAAGGACACTCAAAAGCCTGCCATCCATGGATTCTGTCAGTGTTTTGATCTGTTCACCATCAACATTGCGTGCAGCAGCAACCACAGCCTCCCAGACACTGTTCAGAGAGGTGTACTGTTTTCCCTCCTTGTAAATCTCACATTTGATGATGGACCACAGGTTCTCAATGGGGTTCAGATCAGGTGAACAAGGAGGCCATGTCATTAGTTTTCTTCTTTTAAACCCTTTCTTGCCAGCCACGCTGTGGAGTACTTGGACGCGTGTGATGGAGCATTGTCCTGCATGAAAATCATGTTTTTCTTGAAGGATGCAGACTTTTTCCTGTACCACTGCTTGAAGAAGGTGTCTTCCAGAAACTTGCAGTAGGACTGGGAGTTGAGCTTGACGCCATCCTCAACCCGAAAAGGCCCCACAAGCTCACCTTGATGATACCAGCCCAAACCAGTACTCCACCTCCACCTTGCTGGCGTCTGAGTGGGACTGGAGCTCTCTGCCCTTTACCAATCCAGCCACGGGCCCATCCATCTGGCCCATCAGACTCACTCTCATTTCATCAGTCCATAAAACCTTAGAAAATCAGTCTTGAGATATTTCTTGGCCCAGTCTTGACGTTTCAGCTTGTGTGTCTTGTTCAGTGGTGGTCGTCTTTCAGCCTTTCTTACCTTGGCCATGTCTCTGAGTATTGCACACCTTGTGCTTTTGGGCACTCCAGTGATGTTGCAGCTCTGAAATATGGCCAAACTGGTGGCAAGTGGCATCTTGGCAGCTGCACGCTTGACTTTTCTCAGTTCATGGGCAGTTATTTTGCGCCTTGGTTTTTCCACACGCTTCTTGCGACCCTGTTGACTATTTTGAATGAAACGCTTGATTGTTCGATGATCACGCTTCAGAAGCTTTGCAATTTTAAGACTGCTGCATGCCTCTGCAAGATATCTCACTATTTTTGACTTTTCTGAGCCTGTCAAGTCCTTCTTTTGACCCATTTTGCCAAAGGAAAGGAAGTTGCCTAATAATTATGCACACCTGATATAGGGTGTTGATGTCATTAGACCATACCCTTCTCATTACAGAGATGCACATCACCTAATATGCTTAATTGGTAGTAGGCTTTCGAGCCTATACAGCTTGGAGTAAGACAACATGCATGAAGGGGATGATGTGGACAAAATACTCATTTGCCTAATAATTCTGCACTCCCTGTATAAAATATTTAGCTTTTATTAAATAGTTATCTGAATCTTACAACCAAAGTTTGTATAATAATACACAAGATTGGCTGTAGACCATTGTTCATCATTCAGAACACTGTGTAAAATAACAAAAACAAAAAGTGAATGCACAGCCGGCTTTGTGGGTAAACCAAGCATGTGTGAAAATTGGTCCATAACATAATGCTTCAAAGCGTGTTCATGCAAACATTGTCAGGTCTGCCGTGGTACAATGGGACTTCTGCTCATGAACCTGTGTGCACAGCGTCTGCAAATCGGCGCTGTACGAAGTAACTTCATCTTTACACAAACTGTAAGCTGTCATCTGTGAAGCGTGAGCGGTGTTTGTTTTTACCATAGTTCATGGTGGAGAATGGCTGCTCTTCTGAGTTTTGCTCTCTGTAGCTGTATGAATGGCAAACTACACTGAATAGCAGCGGCATAGGCACACATAAAATTTCTTCTGAAATTTTCGCTTTCTAGTTATTCTTATTATGTGTGCCTATGCCAAGAGGCACACATATTACTATTCGTCGGATTTATTATTCTTATTATTATTATTATTATTATTCTCCATCTTCCGCCTAAATTTCGGCACGTATCACGCCCCGCAGTTTTGAGAAAAGCTTCATATATGTTACCTCATTTTGTGCGGCTGGATCTGGAATGGTGTGCTATGACTTTTGGTGTTTATGACTATTATAGTTTTTTAAATATTAATATTTTAGTGAAAATTTTCCCGCGCTCCTCTGCCAAACAGTTTTGACAATAGGGGTACATATGTTACATCATTTTGTGCGGCTGGAGCTGGGCTAGTATGGTGTGACTTTTGGTGTTTATAACTTTTATAGTTTTTGAAATATTTAGATTTTAGTGCAAATTTAGGCCAATTTCTAGGCTCCTGAGAAAGATTCTGCTTTTGGCACCATAGAAACAGACTTCATTTGTGGTGTGTTGGCTCTCTCTAGTGGTATACCGGGAGTAGTACGGCCTAAAGAGTGCCATGCTTGGTGAAAACTACATATCCCACAATTCATAGCATGCCTCTACCGAGTCAAACAATGGCGGACACCACTTCGTTTTATATGTCTTTTATTCGTGTTTCTAGGTCACAAAATAAACTTTTAAGATATTTTCAGGCGAGAATGTAGGTGTGTAAACTTCAAATATCTGCTCGTTTTATCAAGACATCCCATATTAGCGACAATTCTCTTAAGTGTTGCTGATAGCTGGCTAGCTAGCTAGCGCCGCTAGCTTAGCTAGCTAGCGCCCCTTCGTGAAAAACCACCCAGGCTTGGCTGATAGTGAGGTGGCTAAAATTTGTTTAATCGCCCGATCGCTCGGCAAGGGTCTGTGTCTTAGCTGGACTTATTTTTCGTTTATATGGGCCGATGATGCTGGTCGATGTGGAAAAAATAACTGAGTTGTTTGGTGGTGGAGCTACAACAGAGGGCAGCTATCCACCGGTGTGTGACAGAAAGGACATGCCGCGAACGAGACATACAAGGCGGTGAGGCTACCGCCGATCGACCGGTGTTTGCTAACGCGGAGGTCAATCGTGGATCAGGGAAACCGAAGGCAGGAGCGTGAGGTGAACTGAATTTCAGGTAAGAAGTTATGACCTGCACTCTATTTGGGTCAGATATAAACCGAGTTTAGGTGTAGTTTATTTAGCAACAGTTCTCTTACGTGTTGCTGATAGCCGGCTGGCTAGCTAGCTAGCGCCGCTAGCTTAGCTAGCTAGCGCGGCTAGCGACCCTTCGTGAAAAACCACCCAGGCTTGGCTGATAGTGAGGTGGCTAAATTTGTTTAATCGCCCGATCGCTCGGCAAGGGTCTGTGTCTTAGCTGGACTTATTTTTCGTTTATATGGGCTGATGATGCTGGTCGATGTGGAAAAATAACTGAGTTGTTTGGTGGTGGAGCTACAACAGAGGGCAGCTATCCACCGGTGTGTGACAGAAAGGACATGCCGCGAACGAGACATACAAGGCGGTGAGGCTACCGCCGATCGACCGGTGCAGGTAAGAAGTTATGACCTGCACTCTATTTGGGTCAGATATAAACCGAGTTTAGGTGTAGTTTATTTTCGTTGTGCTGACTTTTTCAATCACTTACAATAACTCGTACTGCGTGCTAGCTAGCACTACGGAGTTTGTATACAGCTGTGTGCGCGCTAAGTTACCGATGTTACCGATGTTGAACTTTATGACAGCCTCCCCTGTCATTCTCTCGCCTGTTGAAACTTCAGTCATGAAACTGATCAATGATCGGCTTTTCTCTCTTGTTTGTTTATCGCGCTAAACAACAGCAGCACGTTTAAGCTTGATCAGCTGTTGTTAGAATTCTTTTGATTTTAATTTCTAGTATCAGCTGATGTTTGCTGGAGCATGAAGATGAAATCAGGAGATGTCCTTACTGAATCATCAGAGCTGAACTGGTGATGGAGAAACAGGTTTACCCTTAGGTGACATGAATGAGTTGAAGGGAAGTTATGAACTGTTTCTGACAGACAAATATACACCAAGCTCCTTTTTTTGTGTAGCTGACAGCTGGTAACTGTGCAGGGGCGGATCTAGCAAAGCTTTTGCCAGGGGCCAGGTAGGGCATTAACAGAGAAAGGTGGACACAAAGATATACTTTTCTTTCTTACTCTCATATAAATATTTAGCTTTTATTAAATAGTTATCTGAATCTTACAACCAAAGTTTGTATAATAATACACAAGATTGGCTGTAGACCATTGTTCATCATTCAGAACACTGTGTAAAAATAACAAAAAACAAAAGTGAATGCAAAAGTGCATAAATATTTATTTTACGTGTTTGATGTGTGTGGCGGGGCGTGGTCTGCAGTGCCGCTGCAGGGAGGTGGACCCACCTGAGCGGCACCTGCAATCACGCCTCTCGGGCGTAGTCTGTGCTCTCTCGGCTGTTTTTGGGTGTGTGTCGGGCTGTGAGTTGAAAAGCTACAGCCGGCTGTTTGGGTACATCAACCATGTGTGAAAAGTGGTCCATAACGTAATGCTTCAAAGCGTGTTCATGCAAACATTGTCGGATCTGCCGTGGTACAATGGGACTTCTGCTCATGAACCTGTGTGCACAGCGTCTGCAAATCGGCGCTGTACGAAGTAACTTCATCTTTACACAAAACTGTAAGCTGTTATCTGTGAAGCGTGAGCGGTGTTTGTTTTTACCATAGTTCATGGTGGAGAATGGCTGCTCTTCTGAGTTTTGCTCTCTGTAGCTGTATGAATGGCAAACTACACTGAATAGCAGCGGCATAGGCACACATAAAATTTCTTCTGAAATTTTCGCTTTCTAGTTATTATTATTCTCCATCTTCCGCCTAAATTTCGGCACGTATCACGCCCCGCAGTTTTGAGACAAGCTTCATATATGTTACCTCATTTTGTGCGGCCGGATCTGGAATGGTGTGCTATGACTTTTGGTGTTTATGAATTTTATAGTTTTTAAATATTAATATTTTAGTGAAAATTTTCCCGCGCTCCTCTGCCAAAC
This sequence comes from Oreochromis niloticus, assembly GCF_001858045.2. Classification (NCBI taxonomy): domain Eukaryota; kingdom Metazoa; phylum Chordata; class Actinopteri; order Cichliformes; family Cichlidae; genus Oreochromis; species Oreochromis niloticus. The sequence goes on from NW_020327073.1 coordinate 11,421, forward strand.
AGTTTTGACATTAGGATTACATATGTTAGATCATTTTGTGCGGCTGGAGCTGGACTATTATGTTGTGACTTTTGGTGTTTATAACTTTATAGTTTTTTAATATTAATATTTTAGTACAAATTTAGGCCAATTTATCTTTTGGCGCCAAATAAACAGACTTCATTTGTGGTGTCTTGGCTCTCTCTAGTGGTATACCGGGAGTAGTACAGCCGAAAAGATTTATCCTTGTGTTGAAAACTCCATATCCCACAATTCATAGCACGCCTCTACAGAGTGAACAATGGCGGCCACCACTTCGTTTTATGTCTTTTATTCGTGTTTCTAGGTCACAAAATAAACTTTTAAGATATTTTCAGGCGAGAATGTAGGTGTGTAAACTTCAAATATCTGCTTGTTTTATCAAGACATCCCATATTTAGCGACAGTGCTCTGACGACGTTGGTCCTGCTGACAGCTAGCCGGCTACCTAGCTAGCTGCCGCACTTGGCTGCAAATGGATAGCGAGGGGACTCTCTCTGTCGTTTCACCTCCCGGTCTCTCGCAAATGCTCGCACAGAATCGGAGTTACAGCTGGATGTGGAAAAATAACTGAGTTGTTTGGTGGTGCTATAACGCGGAGCTACAACAGTGGGCAGCTATCCACCGGTGTATGACAGAAAGGACATGCTGCGACCGCCGATCGACCGGTGTTTGCTAACGCGGAGGTCAATCGTGGATCAGGGAAAGCGAAGGCAGGAGCGTGAGGTGAACTGAATTTCAGGTAAGAAGTTATGACCTGCACTCTATTTGGGTCAGATATAACCGAGTTTAGGTGTAGTTTATTTAGCAGCAGTTCTCTTATGTGTTGCTGATAGCCGGCTAGCTAGCTAGCGCCGCTAGCATAGTTAGCTAGCACCGCTAGCGACCCTTCGTGAAAAAGCACCCAGGCTTGGCTTATATTGAGGCGGGTGAAACTCGTGTCAGCACCCGGTCGCTCGCCGACAGTATGTGTTTTAGCTGGACTTATTTTTCGTTTATATGGACCGATGATTTATTTATTTATTCATTTTAGTAACGGTATAAACAGTGAAAGGTGGTGGATTGGCCAGATGTAAACTTCAAATATCTGCTCGTGTTACCAAGACATCCCATATTAGCTCTGATGTTTTCGGTGCCTGCAAAGAGCTAGACAGGTAGCTAGCTAACCCGATCTGGCTGTCTTTTTGACTCAGGTCATAGCTGGACTTATTTTTCGTTTTATGAGCCGATGAGGGTTTTTTTTAGTAACGGTACAAACAGTGAAAGGCGGTGGATTGTCCAGATGCTGGTCGATGTGAAAAAATAACTGAGTTGTTTGGTAGTCGCTGACGCGGAGCTACAACCGAGGGTAGCTATCCACCGGTGTGTGTCAGAAAGAACATGCGGGGAACGAGGCGGCGAGGCGACCGCCGATCGACCGGTGGTAGATCGTGGATCAGGGAAACCGAAGGCAGGAGAAGCAGGCGGCTGCCGGTCGGAGCGTGAGGTGAACTGAATTTCAGGTAAGAAGTTATGACCTGCACTCTATTTGGGTCAGATATAAACCGAGTTTAGGTGTAGTTTATTTTCGTTGTGCTGACTTTTTACAATCAGTTATAATAACTCGTACTGCGTGGTAGCTAGCACGATGGAGTTTATGACAGCCTCCCCTGTCATTCTCTCGCCTGTTCAAACTTCAGTCATGAAACTGATCAATGATCGGCTTTTCTCTCTGTTTGTTTATCGCGCTAAACAACAGCAGCACGTTTAAGCTTGATCAGCTGTTGTTAGAATTCATTTGATTTTAATTTCTAGTATCAGCTGATGTTTGCTGGAGCCACAGCTGTAGAAGCGGCTGGTCGAAACCAGGAGATGACCTTACTGAATCATCAGAGCTGAACTGGTGATGGAGAAACAGGTTTACCTTTTTTTAGGTGACATGAATGAGTTGAAGGGAAGTTATGAACTGTTTCTGAGAGAAATAAACACCAAGCTCCTTTTTTTATTTAGCTGACAGCTGGTAACTGTGCAGGGGCGGATCTAGCAAAGCTTTTGCCAGGGGGCCAGGTAGGGCATTAACAGAGAAAGGTGGACACAAAGATATACTTTCTTTCTTACTCTCATACAGGGAGTGCAGAATTATTAGGCAAGTTGTATTTTTGAGGAATAATTTTATTATTGAACAACAACCATGTTCTCAATGAACCCAAAAAACACATTAATATCAAAGCTGAATGTTTTCGGAAGTAGTTTTTAGTTTGTGTTTAGTTTTAGCTATTTTAGGGGGATATCTGTGTGTGCAGGTGACTATTACTGTGCATAATTATTAGGCAACTTAACAAAAACAATATATACCCATTTCAATTATTATTTTTACCAGTGAAACCAATATAACATCTCCACATTCACAAATATACATTTCTGACATTCAAAACAAAACCAAAGCAAATCAGCGACCAATATAGCCACCTTTCTTTGCAAGGACACTCAAAAGCCTGCCATCCATGGATTCTGTCAGTGTTTGATCTGTTCACCATCAACATTGCGTGCAGCAGCAACCACAGCCTCCCAGACACTGTTCAGAGAGGTGTATTGTTTTCCCTCCTTGTAAATCTCACATTTGATGATGGACCACAGGTTCTCAATGGGTTCAGATCAGGTGAACAAGGAGGCCATGTCATTAGTTTTTCTTCTTTTATACCCTTTCTTGCCAGCCACGCTGTGGAGTACTTGGACGCGTGTGATGGAGCATTGTCCTGCATGAAAATCATGTTTTTCTTGAAGGATGCAGACTTCTTCCTGTACCACTGCTTGAAGAAGGTGTCTTCCAGAAACTGGCAGTAGCACTGGGAGTTGAGCTTGACTCCATCCTCAACCCGAAAAGGCCCCACAAGCTCATCTTTGATGATACCAGCCCAAACCAGTACTCCACCTCCACCTTGCTGGCATCTGAGTGGGACTGGAGCTCTCTGCCCTTTACCAATCCAGCCACGGGCCCATCCATCTGGCCCATCAAGACTCACTCTCATTTCATCAGTCCATAAACCTTAGAAAAATCAGTCTTGAGATATTTCTTGGCCCAGTCTTGACGTTTCAGCTTGTGTGTCTTGTTCAGTGGTGGTCGTCTTTCAGCCTTTCTTACCTTGGCCGTGTCTCTGAGTATTGCACACCTTGTGCTTTTGGGCACTCCAGTGATGTTGCAGCTCTGAAATATGGCCAAACTGGTGGCAAGTGGCATCTTGGCAGCTGCACGCTTGACTTTTCTCAGTTCATGGGCAGTTATTTTGCGCCTTGGTTTTTCCACACGCTTCTTGCGACCCTGTTGACTATTTTGAATGAAACGCTTGATTGTTCGATGATCACGCTTCAGAAGCTTTGCAATTTTAAGACTGCTGCATCCCTCTGCAAGATATCTCACTATTTTTGACTTTTCTGAGCCTGTCAAGTCCTTCTTTTGACCCATTTGCCAAAGGAAAGGAAGTTGCCTAATAATTATGCACACCTGATATAGGGTGTTGATGTCATTAGACCACACCCCTTCTCATTACAGAGATGCACATCACCTAATATGCTTAATTGGTAGTAGGCTTTCGAGCCTATACAGCTTGGAGTAAGACAACATGCATGAAGAGGATGATGTGGACAAAATACTCATTTGCCTAATAATTCTGCACTCACTGTAAACACCAAGCTCCTTTTTTTGTGTAGCTGACAGCTGGTAACTGTGCAGGGCGGATCTAGCAAAGCTTTTGCCAGGGGGCCAGGTAGGGCATTAACAGAGAAAGGTGGACATAAAGATATACTTTTCTTTCTACTCTCATATAAAATATTTAGCTTTTATTAAATGCTTATCCGAATCTTACAACCAAAGTTTGTATAATAATACACAAGGTTGGCTGTAGACCATTGTTCATCATTCAGAACACTGTGTAAAATAACAAAAAACAAAAAGTGAATGCAAAAGTGCATATATATTTATTTTATGTGTTTGATGTGTGTCGGGGCGTGGTCTGCAGTGCCGCTGCAGGGAGGTGGACCCACGGGTGTAAAGTCTGTGCTCTCTTGGCTGTTTTTTGGGTGTGTGTTGGGCTATGAGTTGAAAAGCTACAGCTGCCTGTGTGGGTACACCAACCATGTGTGAAAAGTGGTCCATAACATAATGCTTCAAAGCGTGTTCATGCAACATTGTTGGGTCTGCCGTGGTACAATGGGACTTCTGCTCATGAACCTGTGTGCACAGCGTCTGCAAATCGGGGCTGTACAAAGTCACTTCATCTTTACCCAAACTGTAAGCTGTCATCTGTGAGCGCGAGCGGTGTTTGTTTTATCATAATTCATGGTGGAGAATGGCTGCTCTGCTGAGTTTTGCTCTCTGTAGCTGTATGAATGGCAAACTACACTGATTACCAGCGGCATAGGCACACATAAAATTTCTTCTGAAATTTTCCCTTTCTAGTTATGTGTGCCTATGACAAGAGGCACACATATTACTATTCGTCGGATTTATTATGTGTGCCTATGCGAAGAGGCACACATATTACTATTCCTCGGATTTATTATTATTATTCTTCAGTTTCCGCCTGAAATTTTGCAGCGAATCTCGCCCCGCAGTTTTCAGACAAGCTTCATATATGTTACCTCATTTTGTGCGGCTGGATCTGGAATGGTGTGCTATGACTTTTGGTGTTTATGACTATTATAGTTTTTGAAATATTAATATTTTAGTGAAAATTTTCCCGCGCTCCTCTGCCAAACAGTTTTGACAATAGGGTTACATATGTTAGATCATTTTGTGCGGCTGGAGCTGGACTACTATGGTACGACTTTTGGTGTTCATGACTTTTATAGTTTTTTAAATATTAATATTTTAGTGCAAATTTAGAAAGATTCTACTTTTGGCGCCATAGAAACAGACTTCATTTGTGGTGTCTTGGCTCTCTCTAGTGGTATACCCGGAGTAGTACAGGCGAAAGATCTATCCTTGGCCCAAAACTCCATATCCCACAATTCATAGCACGCCTCTACAGAGGCCTCTACCGAGTCAAACAATGGCGGCCACCACTTCGTTTTCTATGTCTTTTATTCGTGTTTCTAGGTCACAAACTAAACTTTTAAGACATTTTCAGGCGAGAATATAGGTGTGTAAACTTCAAATATCTGCTCGTTTATCAAGACATCCATATTAGCAAGAGTTGTCTATGTGTTGCTGATAGCCAGCCGGCTAGCATTGCGCCGCTAGCATAGCTAGCTAGCGCTGCTAGCGACCTCAAAGCACCCAGGCTGGGCTTATAGTGACGCGGCTAAAATTTGTTGCAACACCGATCGCTCGCCAAGTCTGTGTTTTAGCTGGACTCATTTTTCGCTTATATGGGCCGATGATGGTGGTCGATGTGGAAAAAATAACTGAGTTGTTTGGTGGTGGAGCTAGCCGGAGCTACAACAGAGGGCAGCTATCCACCGGTGTGTGACAGAAAGGACATGCCGCGAACCACACATAGGAGGTGGGGCAGGCCACCGCCGATCGACCGGTGGTTGCTAACCTGGAGGTCAATCGTGGATCAGGGAAAGCGAAGGTGGTTGCTAACCTGGAGGTCAATCGTGGATCAGGGAAAGCGAAGGCAGGAGCTGAGGGTGAACTGAATTTCAGGTAAGAAGTTATGAACTGCACTCTATTTGGGTCAGATATAAACAGAGTTTAGGTGTAGTTTATTTTCGTTGTGCTGACCTTTACAATCGTACTGCATGCTAGCTAGCACGACAGCTGTGTGCGCGGTAAGTTACTGATGTTGAACTTTATTATATTCATAAGGGTTGGTTCGTCAGAGTTGCCGTACAAACGGAATCGTCCCACATTCAGAGAAAACATTACGATTTATTCTGTCGTTACGAAGCCTCCCCTGTCATTCTCTCGCCAGTTGCAACTTCACTCATGAAACTGATCAACGATCGGCTTTTCGCTCTTGTTTATCGCGCTAAAGAACAGCAGCACGTTTAAGCTTGATCAGCTGTTGTTAGAATTCATTTGATTTTAATTTCTAGCAGCTCCTTCAGTGGGAGACTGCGGCACCCACGGTGTGGGATGGAGAGATTTCGCAGGTCTTTCCTCCCCACTGCTGTCAGACTCCACAACAAAGACTTAACTGATCAAACACACACATGTGCAATAACACTAAGTGCAATAATCTTCCTGGCATCGTTGTATTTTTACTCAGTTGTATATAGCATTTGTATTCTATTTTATCTTATGTATATTTTATTCTATTTATTCTACTGTATATAGTATTTTATTTTATTCTATTCTGTACAGTTGTGTACTGTATTTATTCTTATTTTATTTATTCTAATTTTTGCTTCATAACTTTTGCACTGTCCACTTCCTGCTGTGACAAAACAAATTTCCCACATGTGGGACTAATAAAGGTTATCTTATCTTATCTTAGTATCAGCTGATGTTTGCTGGGGCACAGCTGTAGAAGCGGCTGGTCCAAACCAGGAGATGTCCTTACTGATCATCAGAGCTGAACTGGTGATGGAGAAACAGGTTTACCCTTTAGGTGACATGAATGAGTTGAAGGAAGTTATGAACTGTTTCTGACAGACAATATACACCAAGCTCCTGTTTTTGTGTAGCTGACAGCTGGTAACTGTGCAGGGGCGGATCTAGCAAAGCTTTTGCCAGGGGCCAGGTAGGGCATTAACAGGGAAAGGGGACACAAAGATATACTTTTCTTTCTTACTCTCATATAAAATATTAGCTTTTTATTAAATAGTTATCTGCATCTTACAACCACAGTTTGTATAATAATACACAAGATTGGCTGTAGACCATTGTTAATCATTCAGAACACTGTGTAAAAATAACAAAAACAAAAAGTGAATGCACAGCCGGCTGTGTGGGTAAACCAACCATGTGTAAAAGTGGTCCATAATGTAATGCTTCAAGCGTGTTCATGCAAAAATTGTCGGGTCTGCCGTGGTACAATGGACTTCTGCTCATGAACCTGTGTGCACAGCGTCTGCAAATCGGCGCTGTACGAAGTAACTTCATCTTTACACAAAACTGTAAGCTGTCATCTGTGAAGCGTGAGCGGTGTTTGTTTTTACCATAGTTCATGGTGGAGAATGGCTGCTCTTCTGAGTTTTGCTCTCTGTAGCTGTATGAATGGCAAACTACAGTGATTAGCAGCGGTATAGGCACACATAAAATTTCTTCTGAAATTTTCGCTTTCTAGTTATTATTATTATTTCTCCATCTTCCGCCTAAATTTCGGCACGTATCACGCCCCGCAGTTTTGAGAAAGCTTCATATATGTTACCTCATTTGTGCGGCTGGATCTGGAATGGTGTGCTATGACTTTTGGTGTTTATGACTATTATAGTTTTTAAATATTAATATTTAGTGAAAATTTCCCGCGCTCCTCTGCCAAACAGTTTTGACAATAGGGGTACATATGTTACATCATTTGTGCGGCTGGAGCTGGGCTAGTATGGTGTGACTTTTGGTTTATAACTTTATAGTTTTTGAAATATTAGATTTAGTGCAAATTTAGGCCAATTCTAGGCTCCTGAGAAAGATTCTGCTTTGGCACCATAGAAACAGACTTCATTGTGGTGTGTTGGCTCTCTCTAGTGTATACCGGGAGTAGTACGGCCTAAAGAGTGCCATGCTTGGTGAAAACTACATATCCCACAATTCATAGCATGCCTCTACCGAGTCAAACAATGGCGGACACCACTTCGTTTTATATGTCTTTTATTCGTGTTTCTAGGTCACAAAATACACTTTTAAGATATTTCAGCGAGAATGTAGGTGTGTAAACTTCAAATATCTGCTCGTTTATCAAGACATCCATATTAGCGACAATTCTCTTAAGTGTTGCTGATAGCCGGCTAGCTAGCTAGCGCCGCTAGCTTAGCTAGCTAGCGCCCCTTCGTGAAAAACACCCAGGCTTGGCTGATAGTGAGGTGGCTAAATTTGTTTAATCGCCTGATCGCTCGGCAAGGGTCTGTGTCTTAGCTGGACTTATTTTTCGTTTATATGGGCCGATGATGCTGGTCGATGTGGAAAAATAACTGAGTTGTTGGTGGTGGAGCTCAACAGAGGCAGCTATCCACCGGTGTGTGACAGAAAGGACATGCGCGAACGAGACATACAAGGCGGTGAGGCTACCGCCGATCGTCTGGGTTGCTAACGCGGAGGTCATCGTGGATCAGGGAAAGCGAAGGCAGGAGCGTGAGGTGAACTGAATTTCAGGTAAGAAGTTATGACCTGCACTCTATTTGGGTCAGATATAAACCGAGTTTAGGTGTAGTTTATTTAGCACAGTTCTCTTACGTGTTGCTGATAGCCGGCTGGCTAGCTAGCTAGGCCGCTAGCTTAGCTAGCTAGCGGGCTAGCGACCTTCCTGAAAAACCACCCAGGCTTGGCTGATAGTGAGGTGGCTAAATTTGTTTAATCGCCCGATCGCTCGGCAAGGGTCTGTGTCTTAGCTGGACTTATTTTTCGTTTATATGGGCCGATGATGCTGGTCGATGTGGAAAAAATAACTGAGTTGTTTGGTGGTGGAGCTACAACAGAGGGCAGCTATCCACCGGTGTGACAGAAAGGACATGCCGCCACGAGACATATGAGGCGGGCAGGCGATTGCTAACGCGGTGGTCAATCATGGATCAGGGAAAGCGAAGGCAGGAGCGTGAGGTGAACTGAATTTCAGGTAAGAAGTTATGACCTGCACTCTATTGGGTCAGATATAAACAGAGTTTAGTGTAGTTTATTTCGTGTGCTGACTTTTACAATCGTACTGCGTGCTAGCTAGCACGACGGTAGTGTATATACAGCTGTGTGCGCGCTAAGTACTGACGTTGGACTTTATTTATTCATAATGGTTAGTTCGTAGAGTTGCCGTACAAACGGAATGTGCCACATTCAGAGAAAATATTACGATTTATTCTGTCGTACGAAGCCTCCCTGTCATTCTCTCGCCTGTTGAAACTTCAGTCATGAAACTGATCAATGATCGGCTTTTCTCTCTTGTTTGTTTATCGCGCTAAACAACAGCAGCACGTTTAAGCTTGATCAGCTGTTGTTAGAATTCATTTGCTTTTAATTTCTGTATCAGCTGATGTTTGCTGCAGCCACAGCTGTAAAAACGGCTGTTCCAAACCAGATATCCTTACTGAATCATCAGAGCTGAAAGGTGATGGAGAAACAGTTTACCCTTAGGTGACATGAATGAGTTGAAGGGAAGTTATGAACTGTTTCTGAGAGACAAACACCAAGCTCATTTTTTTGTGTAGCTGACAGCTGGTAACTGTGCAGGGCGGATCTAGCAAAGCTTTGCCAGGGGCCAGGTAGGCATTAACAGAGAAAGGTGACATAA
>NW_020327074.1:0-14791 GCF_001858045.2 Oreochromis niloticus
ATTATTTCCTATTCCGTACTTTTTCGCCGACTATCTCCTTCAAAACCGTTCAACTTAGAAAAACCATTCAAACACCGTTAGATTCCTCTTCTTTTGGACATGGTGTGCTTCTATTTTTCTCATTTTTAACATTTATATTTTTAATTTATTCAACTTTTTCAACAAAAATTTCCCATGTATTTCAATGGGGAGACCCTTCAAATCTCATTCAACTTACTCATTTTCAAACTGTATCTACTTCACATACATTGACATAGAGCCACCATTCAAACTTTAAAACGAAGACAAGACATTCAACTATTCAACTTGTATTTATCTTTTCAATATCTATTATACTTTTTCTTCAGTTCCAGTTTAAGTTTCATGATGTTTTTTCAGCCGTTTCAGAGTTTATAATGGGTGTGTATGGGACGGAATGTTGGGGCTAGAGTGAGACAGCTAACTGCTAGAGTGAGAGGAGCAAAAAATTAATCTGAAATCTTTTTTAAAACGCTGCTGTGTCCACGGTGTTTGTCTACAGGTATGATTTACCCTCAAAAACGTAGCCATCGCTGTCCTCTTCATCCAATGTGTTTACTATTGTACTAGGTGTTTTGGTTCTTTCATAAATGTCACAATGCACAGCCTCCTCCCTCAACTCTCCATAGATCTAATGTTAAATGGCTCAGAAGGTCGTTGAAAACCAAGAAAAGCTGTCTTTACCACTGTCACCACGTCCATATAAAAACTCCAAGCATGAAACTGAATTAGGTAGACTGACATGCTGCGCTCACGGTGAAGAATTTGTCAGTAGACTGTATTTTATTTGGACGATTTGTTTCGGACTGATTTTCTGTTCATTTTAAGCAGCAAAAGTGAGGTGCATGTTGTGCGCGTGTGTATGAGCCAGTGGTGCAGTCACTATAGCAACCAGGCTCACACCTGCCTGCTAACGAGCTCTGTCTCTCACTCTGCCAAGATTCATCTAAACACTTCTCTTCAACTGCTGCTGTTCCACAGTGTTTGCTCTACAGCCATCATTTTACCCTCAAACGAAGCCCATCGTTCTTCTCTTTCCAACAGTGTTTTCAAAGCTCAGAGATGTAACCTTTAAAGTGTGTGGATCCAAGTAGGATACACTTTAGTCATTCAGTGATTCAAGAATTGAACTTTTAATATCATCAGATGTTTCTGACTCTAATTTCTGTTCTCATTCTAGTTTCCAATTTTAATTTAAAAACTTTCAGCTATTTTCCAACTTCTTCTGTGTGACATCAAGCTTTCAAAGTTCTGCACTTTTGTTTTCAGGTTATAACTCTGTATTTCAGCTCATTCAACATTTTATTTTTAACTCAAATTCAGCATAATTCATTCAGTGCATACATTCAGATTCAAGCATTCACACGGAGTTTCTCAGAAAAAGCACCTTTCTAAGTATTCTATTTATCTATTATTCATTATCTATTCCGTACGTTTTTTGTACTCCTACTCCTTCAAACCGTTCAACTTAGAAAACCATTCAAACACCGTTAGATTCCTCTTCTTTTGGACATGCTGCTTGTATTTTTCTCATTTATAACATTTATATTTTTAATTATTCAACTTTTTCAACAAAAATTTCCATGTATTTCAATGGGAGAACCTTCAAATCTCATTCACTTACTCATTTAAACTGTATCTACTCACATACATTGAATAGAGCACCATTCAAACTTAAAACGAAGACAAGACATTCAACTATTCAACTTGTATTTATCTTTTCAATATCTATTATACTTTTTTCAGTTCAGTTTAAGTTTCATGATGTTTTTTCAGCCGTTTCAGAGTTTATAATGGGTGTGTATGGGACGGAATGTTGGGCTAGAGTGAGACAGCTAACTGCTAGAGTGAGAGGAAAAAAATTAATCTGAAATTTTTTTAAACTGCTGCTGTGTCCGGTTTGCTTACAGTATGATTTACCTCAAAACGTAGCCATCGCTGTCCTCTTTCACCAATGTTTTATATGTATAGGTGTTATGGTTCTTCATAAATGTCACAATGCACAGCCTCCCTCCACTCTCCATAGACTCTAATGTTAAATGGCTCAGAAGGTTCGTTTGAAATCAGAAGAGCATGGTGTTTCACCACTGTCACCAGTCATATAATAAACCACAGGCATGAAAACTGAGAATTAGGTAGACTGGACATGCTTCGCTCGCGGTGAAGAATTTGTCAATACGACTGTACTTTTCATTGGGAGCATTTGTTTCGGCTGACTTTTCTGTTCATTTTAAGCAGCAAAGTGAGGTGCATGTCTGTGCGTGTGTATGAGCATTGGGTGCAGTCACTATAGCACCAGGCTCACACCTGCCTGCTAACGAGCTCGTCTCTCACTGTGCAAGATCATCTAAAACTTCTCTTTCAACTGCTGCTGTGTCCACGTTTGCTCTACAGCCATCATTTTACCCTCAAAAGTCACATCGTTGTTCTTTCCACGTGTCTTTCAAAGCTCAGAGATGTAAACTTTAAACTGTGTGATCCAAGTGGAGGGATCACATTTAGTCATTCAGTGATTCAAAGAATATGAACTTTTAATATCATTCAGATGTTTTCTGACTCTAAATTTTCTTTCTCATTCTTAGGTTTTCAATTTTAATTAAAAATTTTAGCTATTTTCCAACTTCTCTGTGTGAATCAGCTTTCAAGTTCGCACTTTTGTTTTCAGGTAAAATTCTGTATTTTCAGCTCATTCAACATTTATTTTTACTTAAAATTCAGCAATTAATTCATTTCAGTGCATACATTCAGATTCAGCATTCACACTGCAGTTTCTTCAGAAAATGCACTTTCTAGTTATTAGTGTGAATGCTTGTAAAAGCATTCACAGTAAGTTGTTTGTAATCTTTATATATATTATTATATATTCCGACGTTTTTGGATCTATTCCTTCAAAACCGTTCAACTTAGAAAAACATTCAACACCGTTAGATTCCTCTTCTTTTGGACATGACTGCTTTATTTTTCTCATTTATAACATTTATATTTTTAAATTATTCAACTTTTTCAACAAAATTTCCCATGTATTCAATGGGAGACCTTCAATCTCATTCAACTACTCATTTAAACTGTATTACTTCACATACTTGACATAGAGCCACATTCAAACTTAAACGAAGACAAGACATTCAACTATTCAACTTGTATTATCTTTCAATATCTATTATACTTTTTCTTCAGTTCCAGTTTAAGTTTCATGATGTTTTTCAGCCGTTTCAGAGTTATAATGGGTGTGTATGGGACGGAATGTTGGGGTAGAGTGAGAGCTCAACTGCTAGAGTGAGAGGAGCAAAAATTAATCTTAAATATTTTTTAAAACTGCTGCTGTGTCGCACGTTTGCTCTACGGTATGATTTTACCCTCAAAACGTAGCCATCGCTGTCCTCTTTCATCCAATGTGTTTACTATTGTACTAGGTGTTATGGTTCTTTCATAAATGTCACCAAAGCACAGCCCTCCCTCCAACTCTCCATAGACTCTAATGTTAAAATGGTCAGAAGGTCGTTTGAAAATCAGAAGAGCATGGTGTTTTACACTGTCACCACGTCCATATAATAAACTCCACAGGCATGAAACTGAGAATTAGGTAGACTGGACATTGCTGCGCTCACGGTGAAAGAATTTCGTCAATAGACTGTACTTTTCATTTGGGAACGATTTGTTTCGGCCTGACTTTCTGTTCATTTTAAGCAGCAAAAGTGAGGTGCATGTCTGTGTGCGTGTGTATGAGCCATTGGGTGCAGTCACTATAGCAACCAGGCTCACACCTGCCTGCCTAACGAGCTCTGTCTCTCACTGTGCCAAGATTCATCTTAAAACTTTCTTTCAACTGCTGCTGTGTCCACAGTGTTTGTCTACAGCCATCATTTTCCCTCAAACGGCATCGTTGTTCTTTCAACACAGTGTCTTTCAAAGCTCAGAGATTAAACTTTAAACTGTGTGGATCCAAGTGGAGGGATCACATTTAGTCATTCAGTGATTCAAAGAATATGAACTTTTAATATTCATTCAGATTTTTCTGACTCTAAATTTCTTTTCTCATTCTTAGGTTTTCTAATTTACATTAAACATTTTCAGCTATTTCCAACTTCTTCTGTGTGACATAGCTTTAAAGTTCTACACTTTTGTTTTCAGGTTAAAATCTCTGTATTTCCAGCTCATTCAACATTTTTTCTTAATATTCAGCAATTAATTCATTTCAGTGCATACATTCAGATTCAAGCATTCACACTGCAGTTTCTTCAGAAAATGCACTTTCTAGTTATAGTGTGAATGCTTGTAAAAGCATTCACAGTATTGTTCTTTAATCTTTATTTATTATATATTATTAATATTCCGTACGTTTTTTGATCTATCTCCTTCAAAACCGTTCAACTTAGAAAAACCATTCAAACACCGTTAGATTCCTCTTCTTTGGACATGATGCTTCTATTTTCTCATTTATAACATTTATATTTTTAATTTTATTCAACTTTTTCAACAAAAATTTCCCATGTATTTCAATGGGAGACCCTTCAATCCTCATTCAACTTACTCATTTTAAACTGTATCTACTTCAACATACATTGACATAGAGCCACATTCAAACTTTAAACGAAGACAAGACATTCAACTATTCAACTTGTATTTATCTTTTCAATATCTATTATACTTTTTCTTCAGTTCCAGTTTAAGTTTCATGATGTTTTTCAGCCGTTTCAGAGTTATAATGGGTGTGTATGGGACGGAATGTTGGGCTAGAGTGAGACAGCTAACTGCTAGAGTGAGAGGAGCAAAAAAATTAATCTGAAAATATTTTTAAAACTGCTGCTGTGTCCACGGTGTTTGGTCTACAGGTATGATTTTACCCTCAAAACGTAGCCATCGTGTCCTCTTTCATCCAATGTGTTTACTATTGTACTAGGTGTTATGGTTCTTTCATAAATGTCACAATGCACAGCCTCCTCCCTCCAACTCCTCCATAGACTCTAATGTTAAAATGGCTCAGAAGGTTCGTTTGAAAACCAGAAGTACAGGCTGTCTTTACACTGTCACCACGTCCATATAATAAACTCCACAGCATGAAAACTGAGAATTAGGTAGACTGGACATTGCTGTCGCTCACGGTGAAAGAATTTGTCAATAGGACTGTACTTTCATTTGGGAGCATTTGTTTCGACCTGACTTTTCTGTTCATTTTAAGCAGCAAAAGTGAGGTGCATGTCTGTGGCGTGTGTATGGAGCCATGGGTGCAGTCACTATAGCAACCAGGCTCACACCTGCCTGCCTAACGAGCTCTGTCTCTCACTCTGCCAATATTCATCTTAAACACTTCTCTTTCAACTGCTGCTGTGTCCACAGTGTTTGCTCTACAGCCATCATTTTACCCTCAAAACGAAGCCATCGTTGTTCTCTTTCAACACATGTCTTTCAAAGCTCAGAGATGTAAACCTTTAAATGTGTGGATCCAAGTGAGGGATTACACTTTAGTCATTCAGTGATTCAAAGAATATGAACTTTTAATATTCATTCAGTGTTTTCTGACTCTAATTTTCTGTTCTCATTCTTAGGTTTTCCAATTTAATTTAAAAACTTTCAGCTATTTTCCAACTTCTTCTGTGTGAACATCAGCTTTCAAAAGTTCTGCACTTTTGTTTTCAGGTTAAAACTCTGTATTTTCCAGCTCATTCAACATTTTTATTTTAACTCAAATTCAGCAATTAATTCATTTCAGTGCATACATTCAGATTCAAGCATTCACACTGCAGTTTCTTCAGAAAATGCACTTTCTAGTTATTCTATTATTATTATTATTCCGTACGTTTTTGTACTCTACTCCTTCAAAACCGTTCAACTTAGAAAAACCATTCAAACACCGTTAGATTCTCTTCTTTTGGACATGACTGCTTGTATTTTTCTCATTTATAACATTTATATTTTAAATTATTCAACTTTTTTCAACAAAAATTTCCCATGTATTCAATGGGAGACTTCAAATCCTCATTCAACTTACTCATTTTAAACTGTATCTACTTCACATACGTTGACATAGAGCCACCATTCAAACTTTAAAACGAAGACAAGACATTCAACTATTCAACTTGTATTTATCTTTTCAATATCTGTTATACTTTTTCTTCAGTTCCAGTTTAAGTTTCATGATGTTTTTTCAGCCGTTTCAGGTTTATAATGGGTGTGTATGGGACGGAATGTTGGGGCTAGAGTGAGACAGCTAACTGCTAGAGTGAGAGGAGCAAAAAATTAATCTGAAATATTTTTTAAAACTGCTGCTGTGTCGCGGGTTTGCTCTACAGGTATGATTTACCCTCAAACGTAGCCATCGCTGTCCTCTTTCATCCAATGTGTTTACTATTGTCTAGGTGTTATGGTTCTTTCATAAATGTCACCAATGCACAGCCTCCCCTCCAACTCTTCCATAGACTCTAATGTTAAAATGGCTCAGAAGGTTCGTTTGAAAATCAGAAGAGCATGGTGTCTTTCCACTGTCACCACGTCCATATAATAAACTCCACAGCATGAAAACTGAGAATTAGGTAGACTGGACATTGCTTCGCTCCGGTGAAAGAATTTGTCAATACGACCTGTACTTTTCATTTGGGACGATTTGTTTCGGCCTGACTTTTCTGTTCATTTTAAGCAGCAAAGTGAGGTGCATGTCTGTGGCGTGTGTATGGAGCCATTGGGTGCAGTCACTATAGCAACCAGGCTCACACCTGCCTGCCTAACGAGCTCTCTTCTCTCACTGTGCCAAGATTCATCTTAAAACTTCTCTTTCAACTGCTGCTGTGTCCACAGTGTTTGCTCTACAGCCATCATTTTACCCTCAAAACGCACCATCGTTGTTCTCTTTCAACACGTGTCTTTCAAAGCTCAGAGATGTAAAGTTTTAAACTGTGTGGATCCAAGTGGAGGGATCACATTTAGTCATTCAGTGATTCAAAGAATATGAACTTTTAATATTCATTCAGATGTTTTCTGACTCTAAATTTTCTTTCTCATTACTTAGGTTTTTCTAATTACATTTAAAACATTTTCAGCTATTTTCCAACTTCTTCTCTGTGTGTCAGCTTTAGCAGTTCAGCACTTTTGTTTTCAGGTGAAAATTCTGTATTTTTCATATCATTCAACATTTTTAACTTAAAATTCAGCAATTAATTCTTTCAGTGCATACATTCAGATTCAAGCATTCACACTGCAGTTTCTTCAGAAAATGCACTTTCTAGTTATTAGTGTGATGCTTGTAAACATTCACGTATGTTTTGTATCTTTATTATTATTATATTATATTCCGTACGTTTTTGCATCTATTCCTTCAAAACCGTCAACTTAGAAAAACCATTCAAACACCATTAGATTCCTCTTCTTTTGGACATGACTGCTTCTATTTTTCTCATTTATAACATTTATATTTTTAAATTATTCAACTTTTTTCAACAAAAATTTCCCATGTATTTCAATGGGAGACCCTTCAAATCTCCTTCAACTTACTCATTTTAAACTGTATTACTTCCATATACGTTGACATAGAGCCACCATTCAACTTTAAAACGAAGACAAGACATTCAACTATTCAACTTGTATTTATCTTTCAATATCTATTATACTTTTCTTCAGTTCCAGTTTAAGTTTCATGATGTTTTTCAGCCGTTTCAGAGTTTATAATGGGTGTGTATGGGACGGAATGTGGGGTAGAGTGAGAGCTCAACTGCTAGAGTGAGAGGAGCAAAAAATTAATCTTAAAATATTTTTAAAACTGCTGCTGTGTCCGCAGCGTTTGCTCTACGGTCTGATTTTACCCCAAAACGTAGCCATCGCTGTCCTCTTTCATCCATGTGTTTACTATTGTACTAGGTGTTATGGTTCTTTCATAAATGTCACCAAACACAGCCTCCCTCCAACTCCTCCATAGACTCTAATGTTAAAATGGCTCAGAAGGTTCGTTTGAAATCAGAAGAGCATGGTGTTTTACACTGTCACCACGTCATATAATAAACTCACAGGCATGAAAACTGAGAATTAGGTAGACTGGACATTGCTGCCGCTCACGGTGAAAGAATTTCGTCAATAGGACTGTACTTTCATTTGGGAACGATTTGTTTCGGCCTGACTTTTCTGTTCATTTTAAACAGCAAAAGTGAGGTGCATGTCTGTGTGCGTGTGTATGGAGCCATGGGTGCAGTCACTATAGCAACCAGGCTCACACCTGCCTGCCTAACGAGCTCTCTCTCTCACTGTGCCAAGATTCATCTTAAACACTTCTCTTTCAACTGCTGCTGTGTCCACAGTGTTTGTCTACAGCCATCATTTTACCCTCAAAACGAAGCCATCGTTGTTCTCTTTCAACACAGTGTCTTTCAAAGCTCAGAGATTAAACTTTTAAACTGTGTGGATCCAAGTGGAGGGATCACATTTAGTCATTCAGTGATTCAAAGAATATGAACTTTTAATATTCATTCAGATTTTTCTGACTCTAAATTTCTTTTCTCATTCTTAGGTTTTTCTAATTTACAATTAAAACATTTTCACTATTTTCCAACTTCTTCTGTGTGAACATAGCTTTCAAAGTTCACACTTTGTTTTCAGGTTAAAACTCTGTATTTTCCAGCTCATTCAACATTTTTGGCTTAATATTCAGCAATTAATTCATTCAGTGCATACATTCAGATCAAGCATTCACACTGCAGTTTCTTCAGAAAATGCACTTTCTAGTTAGTGTGAATGCTTGTAAAGCATTCACAGTATTGTTCTTCTAATCTTTATTATATTTATTATTATTCCGTACGTTTTTGTACTGTATCTCCTTCAAAACCGTTCAACTTAGAAAAACCATTCAAACACCGTTAGATTCCTCTTCTTTGGACATGACTGCTTCTACTTTTCTCATTTATAACATTTATATTTTAATTTATTCAACTTTTTTCAACAAAAATTTCCCATGTATTTCAATGGGGAGACCCTTCAAATCCTCATTCAACTTACTCATTTTCAAACTGTATCTACTTCAACATAGTTGACATAGAGCCACCATTCAAACTTTAAAACGAAGACAAGACATTCAACTATTCAACTTGTATTTATCTTTCAATATTATTATACTTTTTCTTCAGTTCCAGTTTAAGTTTCATGATGTTTTTTCAGCCGTTTCAGAGTTTATAATGGGTGTGTATGGGACGGAATGTTGGGCTAGAGTGAGACAGCTCAACTGCTAGAGTGAGAGGAGCAAAAAATTAATCTTAAATATTTTTAAAACTGCTGCTGTGTCCACGGTGTTTGTCTACAGGTATGATTTTACCCTCAAAACGTAGCCATCGCTGTCCTCTTTCATCCAATGTGTTTACTATGTACTAGGGTTATGGTTCTTTCATAAATGTCACAAAGCACAGCCTCCTCCCTCCAACTCCTCCATAGACTCTAATGTTAAATGGCTCAGAAGGTTCGTTTGAAAATCAGAAGAGCATGGTGTTTACACTGTCACCACGTCCATATAATAAACTCACAGCATGAAACTGAGAATTAGGTAGACTGACATTGCTGCGCTCACGGTGAAAGAATTTTGTCAATAGACCTGTACTTTTCATTTGGGACGATTTGTTTCGGCTGACTTTCTGTTCATTTTAAGCAGCAAAAGTGAGGTGCATGTCTGTGGCGTGTGTATGGAGCCATGGGTGCAGTCACTATAGCAACCAGGCTCACACCTGCCTGCCTAACGAGCTCTGTCTCTCACTCTGCCAAGATTCATCTTAAACACTTCTCTTTCAACTGCTGCTGTGTCCACAGTGTTTGCTCTACAGCCATCATTTTACCCTCAAAACGAAGCCATCGTTCTTCTCTTTCCAACAGCGTGTCTTTCAAAGCTCAGAGATGTAAACCTTTAAACTGTGTGGATCCAAGTGGAGGATCACATTTAGTCATTCAGTGATTCAAAGAATATGAACTTTTAATATTCATTCAGATGTTTTCTGACTCTAAATTTCTTTCTCATTTCTTAGGTTTTTCAAATTTAATTTAAAACTTTTCAGCTATTTTCCAACTTCTTCTGTGTGACATCAGCTTTCAAGTTCTGCACTTTGTTTTCAGGTGAAAATTCTGTATTTTCAGCTCATTCAACATTTTTAACTTAAAATTCAGCAATTATTCATTTCAGTGCATACATTCAGATTCAAGCATTCACACTGCAGTTTCTTCAGAAAATGCACTTTCTAGTTATTCTACTTCGTAGCTTCACGTATGTTATCTATTATATTATTCCGTACGTTTTTTGTATCTACTCCTTCAAAACCGTTCAACTTAGAAAAACCATTCAAACACCGTTAGATTCCTCTTCTTTTGGACATGACTGCTTTATTTTTCTCATTTTAACATTTATATTTTTAAATTATTCAACTTTTTCAACAAAAATTTCCCATGTATTTCAATGGGGAGACCCTTCAAATCTCATTCAACTTACTCATTTTAAACTGTATTACTTCAACATACGTTGACATAGAGCCACCATTCAAACTTTAAAACGAAGACAAGACATTCAACTATTCAACTTGTATTTATCTTTTCATATCTATTATACTTTTTCTTCAGTTCCAGTTTAAGTTTCATGATGTTTTTCAGCCGTTTCAGAGTTTATAATGGTGTGTATGGGACGGAATGTTGGGGCTAGAGTGAGACAGCTCAACTGCTAGAGTGAGAGGAGCAAAAAAATTAATCTTAAAATATTTTTTAAAACTGCTGCTGTGTCGCAGCGTTTGCTCTACAGGTATGATTTTACCCTCAAAACGTAGCCATCGCTGTCCTCTTTCATCCAATGTGTTTACTATTGTCTAGGTGTTATGGTTCTTCATAAATGTCACCAATGCACAGCCTCCTCCCCAACTCTTCCATAGACTCAATGTTAAAATGGCTTCAGAAGGTTCGTTTGAAAATCAGAAGAGCATGGTGTCTTTTCCACTGTCACCACGTCCATATAATAAACTCCACAGGCATGAAAACTGAGAATTAGGTAGACTGACATTGCTGTCGCTCACGGTGAAAGAATTTTGTCAATACGACTTACTTTCATTTGGGAACGATTTGTTTCGGCCTGACTTTTCTGTTCATTTTAAGCAGCAAAAGTGAGGTGCATGTCTGTGGCGTGTGTATGGAGCCATTGGGTGCAGTCACTATAGCAACCAGGCTCACACCTGCCTGCCTAACGAGCTCTCTCTCACTGTGCCAAGATTCATCTTAAACACTTCTCTTTCAACTGCTGCTGTGTCCACAGTGTTTGCTCTACAGCCATCATTTTACCCTCAAAACGAAGCCATCGTTGTTCTCTTTCCAACAGATGTGTCTTTCAAGCTCAGAGATGTAAACTTTTAAACTGTGTGGATCCAAGTGGAGGGATCACATTTAGTCATTCAGTGATTCAAAGAATATGAACTTTTAATATTCATTCAGATGTTTTCTGACTCTAAATTTTCTTTTCTCATTACTTAGGTTTTTCTAATTTACATTAAAACATTTTCAGCTATTTTCCAACTTCTTCTCTGTGTTGTCAGCTTTTAGCAGTTCAGCACTTTTGTTTTCAGGTGCAAATTTCTGTATTTTTCATCTCATTCAACATTTTAACTTAAATCAGCAATTAATTCTTTCAGTGCATAATTCAGATTCAAGCATTCACACTGCATTTCTTCAGAAATGCACTTTCTAGATTATGTGTGAATGCTTGTAAAAGCATTCACAGTATAATCTTTATTAGTTTTTGTATTCTATTGTTGTTGTAATCTTATTATTATTATATATTCCGTACGTTTTTGTATCTATCTCCTTCAAAACCGTTCAACTTAGAAAAACCATTCAAACACCGTTAGATTCCTCTTCTTTTGACATGACTGCTTCTATTTTCTCATTTATAACATTTAATTTTTAAATTATTCAACTTTTTTCAACAAAATTTCCCATGTTTTCAATGGGAACCCTTCAAATCCTCATTCAACTTACTCATTTTCAAACTGTATTACTTCAACATACTTGACATAGAGCCACCATTCAAACTTAAAACGAAGACAAGACATTCAACTATTCAACTTGTATTTATCTTTTCAATATCTATTATCTTTTCTTCAGTTCCAGTTTAAGTTTCATGATGTTTTTTCAGCCGTTTCAGAGTTTATAATGGGTGTGTATGGGACGGAATGTTGGGGCTAGAGTGAGACAGCTCAACTGCCAGAGTGAGAGGAGCGAAAAAATTAATCTAAAATCTTTTTTAAAACTGCTGCTGTGTCCGCAGCGTTTGCTCTACAGGTATGATTTTACCCTCAAAACGTAGCCATCGCTGTCCTCTTCATCCAATGTGTTTACTATTGTACTAGGTGTTATGGTTCTTTCATAAATGTCACCAAAGCACAGCCTCCTCCTCCAACTCCTCCATAGACTCTAATGTTAAAATGGCTCAGAAGGTTCGTTTGAAAATCAGAAGAGCATGGTGTTTTTACACTGTCACCACGTCCATATAATAAACTCCACAGGCATGAAAACTGAGAATTAGGTAGACTGGACATTGCTGCCTCCTCACGGTGAAAGAATTTGTCAATAGGACCTGTACTTTTCATTTGGGAGCATTTGTTTCGACCTGACTTTTCTGTTCATTTTAAAGCAGCAAAAGTGAGGTGCATGTCTGTGTGCGTGTGTATGGAGCCATGGGTGCAGTCACTATAGCAACCAGGCTCACACCTGCCTGCCTAACGAGCTCTGTCTCTCACTGTGCCAAGATTCATCTTAAACACTTCTCTTTCAACTGCTGCTGTGTCCACAGTGTTTGCTCTACAGCCATCATTTTACCCTCAAAACGTCTCGTTGTTTCTTCTCTTAACAGCATGTCTTTCAAAGCTCAGAGATGTAAACCTTTAAAAGTGTGTGGATCCAAGTGGAGGGATCACTTTTAGTCATTCAGTGATTCAAAGAATATGAACTTTTAATATTCATTCAGATGTTTTCTGACTCTAAATTTTCTTTTCATTTCTTAGGTTTTTCCAATTTAATTTAAAAATTTTCAGCTATTTTCCAACTTCTTCTGTGTGAACTCAGCTTTAGCAGTTCAGCACTTTTGTTTTCAGGTTAAATTTCTGTATTTTTCAGCTCATTCAACATTTTAACTTAAAATTCAGCAATTAATTCATTTCAGTGCATACATTCAGATTCAAGCATTCACACTGCAGTTTCTTCAGAAAATGCACTTTCTAGTTATTAATTAGTGTGAATGCTTGTAAAAGCATTCACAGTATTGTTCTTCTAATTAGTGTGAATGCTTGTAAAAGCATTCACAGTATTGTTGTTGTAATCTTTATTATTATTATATATCCGTACGTTTTTGGCATCTATCTCCTTCAAAACCGTTCAACTTAGAAAAACCATTCAAACACCGTTAGATTCCTCTTCTTTTGGACATGACTGCTTCTACTTTTCTCATTTATAACATTTATATTTTTAATTATTCAACTTTTTTCAACAAAAATTTCCCATGTATTTCAATGGGGAGACCCTTCAAATCCTCATTCAACTTACTCATTTTCAAACTGTATCTACTTCACATACGTTGACATAGAGCCACCATTCAAACTTTAAAACGAAGACAAGACATTCAACTATTCAACTTGTATTTATCTTTTCAATATCTATTACTTTTTCTTCAGTTCCAGTTTAAGTTTCATGATGATTTTTTCAGCCGTTTCAGAGTTTATAATGGGTGTGTATGGGACGGAATGTTGGGGCTAGAGTGAGACAGCTCAACTGCTAGAGTGAGAGGAGCGAAAAAATTAATCTTAAAATCTTTTTTAAAACTGCTGCTGTGTCCGCAGGTTTGCTCTACAGGTATGATTTTACCCTCAAAACGTAGCCATCGCTGTCCTCTTTCATCCAATGTGTTTACTATTGTACTAGGTGTTATGGTTCTTTCATAAATGTCACCAAGCACAGCCTCCTCCCTCCAACTCCTCCATAGACTCTAATGTTAAAATGGCTCAGAAGGTTCGTTTGAAAATCAGAAGAGCATGGTGTTTACACTGTCACCACGTCCATATAATAAACTCCACAGGCATGAAAACTGAGAATTAGGTAGACTGGACATTGCTGCCGCTCACGGTGAAAGAATTTCGTCAATAGGACCTGTACTTTTCATTTGGGAGCGATTTGTTTCGGGCCTGACTTTTCTGTTCATTTTAAGCAGCAAAAGTGAGGTGCATGTCTGTGTGCGTGTGTATGAGCCATTGGGTGCAGTCACTATAGCAACCAGGCTCACACCTGCCTGCCTAACGAGCTCTGTCTCTCACTGTGCCAAGATTCATCTTAAACACTTCTCTTTCAACTGCTGCTGTGTCCACAGTGTTTGCTCTACAGCCATCATTTTACCCTCAAAACGAAGCCATCGTTCTTCTCTTTCCAACAGCTGTCTTTCAAAGCTCAGAGATGTAAACCTTTAAAAGTGTGTGGATCCAAGTGGAGGGATTACACTTTAGTCATTCAGTGATTCAAAGAATATGAACTTTTAATATTCATTCAGATGTTTTCTGACTCTAATTTTCTGTTCTCATTTAGGTTTTCAAATTTTAATTTAAAAACTTTTCAGCTATTTTCCAACTTCTTCTGTGTGAACATCAGCTTTCAAAAGTTCTGCACTTTTGTTTTCAGGTTAAAAACTTGTATTTTCCAGCTCATTCAACATTTTTATTTTAACTTAAAATTCAGCATTAATTCATTTCAGTGCATACATTCAGATTCAAGCATTCACACTGCAGTTTCTTCAGAA
>NW_020327075.1:0-20493 GCF_001858045.2 Oreochromis niloticus
TCAATATTTTTCCCATTTTAAAGTATTACTCCTCCATAATTGCATTTCTGTTAAATCAAAAGTACTTTTACTACATCTTAGTACTTCTGCTCAATCATAGATTTCTGCTGATCATAGTATTTTTGCCATATCATGGTATTTGTGATAAAGCATTGTATTTCCACAAAATAACAGTATTATGTACTGTTATATATTATTACTGCTCATAGTATTTCTGCCAAATCATAATATAACTGCAAATAAAGATTTTTGAGCCAAATCATAGTGTTTGTGCTAAATCCTAGTAATCTGCTCAGTGATTAACTTCTGCTATGCTGTATGCTTTTTGCTAGATTATAGAATTTCTTCTAAATCAAAGTATTTCATGTAAATCATAGAGCAGTTTTTACAGTCATCTTACTGTTAAGCCATAAATTACGTTTGTTTGAGGGGTGGAAATCTGTCCTTCTCTCTCACTTTTCAAACTCTGAAAATGAAGCCGTTTTCTTCTCTATATTCTCCGTGACGGAGGTAAAAGGAGCAATGAAATCGCAGTGAAATTTCAGCAAAGTCTGCTGATTCGCCCAGTACAAGAATTGTGCTTCTATCCCACCTAGTTTTGGAGTTACATGACGTTTTGTAACTCCAAAAATCGGCGTTTTACGCCTCTCACCGCGATCTAAATCTGACAGTTCATCTCCCCGTTTTCCAAACCGCTGCTCTGTTTCCCAGTGGCACAGTTGGTAATGACGCCGGTCGGCAGCCTAAAGATCACGGGTTCAATTCCACCTTGGTCAACATTTTTTTTCCCCCTAGAAATTAATACACTATCACAGACAAGTAATTCATATTCATCATTTATTACAATTCTGCAAAGTTTTATGATTTTAGCAGCTTTTCTAATATGGACCTCACATTCTTGTTAACACTCCATGGTACAAATACTGTTCCCTTTAGGCTCTGTGTATCTGTGTGTGTATCAATATTTTTCCCATTTTAAAGTATTGCTCCTCCATAATTGCATTTCTGTTAAATCAAAGTACTTTTACTACATCTTAGTACTTTCTGCTCAATCATAGTATTTCTGCTAAATCATAGTATTTTTGCCATATCATGGTATTTGTGCCAAAACATTGTATTGTACAAGTCATAATATTCTTCTAAATCATATTATTTCAATCAATCTCAGGAGTTGTGCTAAAACACAGTATTATTACCAATCATAGTATCTGTACCAAACATATCTGTTCAACTTATTTAACTCTTCTCAACAGTCCAACACCTCTTCTTCACCCCGTTTCAGCAGAATTGAGTTTTTTCACCCTTTTCAGCACAAATCCCAGCTTTTTCAGGTGTTTCAACAGAATTCTCTTTTATTTCTGATTGCTGATGTCTTTGTTTTTCAGCTGCCCGCCCTCTTTCCAGGTGGCGCAATCAGTAATGACCGGCTCTGCAGCTCAAAGGTCGTGGGTTCAATCCACCTTGTTTAAAAAAATTTTTCACTACAAATTTATACACTTTCACAGACCTGTAATTTATATTGCTAATTTTTTTCACTACAAATGAGTAGTGCAAAAAGATACTATGTCTGCAACATCACAGTATATCTGTTATGTTATAGTATTACTACTAAATCACAGTATTTCTGCCAATTCAAGGAGGCTGACTGTTACTAAGTGCATCACTGTACATAGGTCATCTCTTGTGTTGGAGTGCCCTCTTGTGGCGCCTTTTGGGTAGTGCCTTAGTAAACGTGAACACTGCAAAGAAGTGGTATCAGACTGGTTTGTAGTGGAGGAATTTGGTGCCAGTTTCTTTCATCTTTAATCCGTATTCATGTTGTAATGTAGTAGTACCACAATATGGCAGAAACACTATGTTTTGGCACAAATACGTAAAAACGACTGCACCTGTTTGGCGGGAAAAGTACACAGCCTCTCTGATTGGTGGATTCAAATTCAGCAGCTGCCAGGCTGCTTGACTGACCTAGAAAGTTTCTTCTCTCTCCCTCTGTGTGTGTGTGTGTGTGTGTGTGTGTGTGTGTGTGTGTGTGTGTGTGTGTGTGTGTGTGTGTGTGACAGAGAGAGAGAGAGAGAGAGAGAGAGAGAGAGCAAGCCTTTTTATGGGATGATCTCATTGTAAGATTCCAATTCAATATATTTAGACTGGTTGACTGAATTTGATCCTGTGTGTCTCTCTGTACATGTGTGTTTCCATAGGTGTCCATATTTGTGATTGTGTGACTGTTATACTTTGTTTTGCTGAGTTTTTTTTTTTTCATTTAACAAGTACATTTGAAGGATCCTTAGCATGATCAGCATTTTTTCAGCTGTCCATTTTGCTTTTCCAATTTTTCTGTTTAAGTTATTGCTATTGTGCTGAATCATACTATTTCTGCTATTTTACAAGATTTGTGCTAAATATAGTATTTCTGCCAAATATAGTATTTCTGATTAATTATAGTTTTTCTACCAAATCATAGTATAGTATTTCTGCTTTTTATAGGATTTGTGCTTAATATAGTATTTTTGCTTTTTATAGGATTTGTGCTTAATACAGTATTTCTGCTAAATGTAGTATTTATGCTTAATCATACTATTACTATATATTTCTGCCAGGTCCCAGGCAGCCAATCCTCTGAGGACTGAGACATTCAAATTTACATATCAGGGCCTGCACGGCTTCCCAGCCAGCCAATCATATCTGAGGTCTGCCCTTTCTTCTCTCGTCATATCTCTGCGTCGGATGTACAAAGAGCAATGAAAATCGCAGTCAAAGTACACCAAAGTCCGCTGATTCACTCAGTACAAGCATTATGCTTCTAGTCCACCTAGCTTTTGAGTTACACGACGTTTTGTAACTCCAAAAAATGGCATTCTTCGCCTCTCACAGCGATCTAATTCTGACTGCTCATCACCCTGTTTCCCAACAGCTCACTGTCTTTCCCAGTGGCGCAGCTGGTAATGACACGGGTCTGCAACCCAAAGGTTGTGGGTTCAAGTCCACCTTGGTCAACATCTTTTTTGCCCTACAAATTAATACACTATCACAGACCACTAATTCATATTCATCATTTATTACAATTCTGAAAACTTTTTACCAGCTTTTCTAATATGGACCTCAGTTTCTTCTTAACACTCCATGGCACAAATACTCTTCCCTTTAGGCTCTGTGTATGTGTGTGTGTATCAATATTTCTCCCATTTAAAGTATTACTCCTCCATAATTGTATTTCTCTTAAATCAAAGTACTTTTACTACATCTTAGTACTTCTGCTCAATCATAGTATTTCTGCTAAATCATAGTATTTTGCCAAATTATGGTTTTTGTGCCAAATCATAACATTTGTGTTATGTTATAGTATTACTACTAAGTGGAGGAATTTATGTCATGTTACAGTATATGTGCTGATTACAGTATTTCTGCTAAATCATAGTATTTCTACTATATTATATTTTGCTTTCTAAATATAGCATTTCTGCTATATAATTGTATTTCTGCTATGTTAAAATATTTGTGCTAAACCAGTGTATTTGTGCTGAAACATAGTATTTCTGCCAAATGTAGTATTTCTGTCAAGTTACAGCATTTTTGCTATGTTGTACTGTTTCTCTAAATCATAGTATTTCTGTAATGTTTAAGAATGTTTGGCTAAATATATTCTTTCTGTTATCTTATACTATTTCTCCTAAATTCTTGTATTTTGAGAAGTTATCGTGTTTCTGGTAAGTTACAATGTTTCTGCTAAGTTCTGCTATGTATTGTATTTCTGCCAAGTATTATGTTTCCTCTAAGATATTGCAGTTCTGCTAAGTTACTACATTTAGCAAAGTTCCTTTGCTTCTGCAAAGTTTTACAATTTCTGCAACTTTCAGCTTTTTCAGCTAGTTTCAGCAGAAAGCTTCAGCTTTAAAGCATCCACACTGCATTTTCGCAGGAAATGCAAATTGTGTGGATGCTTTAAGCATCCACATATTGAGTTCCTGTTTCTTTATTCTTTATTTTGTGTGGATGCTTTAGCATCCACACTATTGAGTTCCTGTTTCTCTTATTCTTATTATTCTACTTTATTCTCTTATTTTATTGTGTGGATGCTTTAAGCATCCACACTATTGAGTTCCTGTTTCTCTTTATTCTTTATTATTATTCTTCAAGTTGCTTCCGTACGTTTTTCGCCGTAGAACTACTTCCACAATTTTTGTGCTATTTTCACCGTTCAAATTTAAACTATTCTGCTATTTTTGCTCTTTCCGGCAATGACTTTTGGTATTTTTTGCTCTTATACTTTTTAAAATATTACGTTTTTTTCCTTTAATTTGTCCCATTGAAATGAATGGGAAACTTCCGCAATTCTGCTAAAACTTACTCTTTTTGAAACTTAACTACGTTCTCATACTTTCGCTAGAACAACCATTCAAATTTTAAAATGTTCACAAATTATTGGGCTATTCATGAATGATTCAGCTTTTTCATATCTGTTACCGTTTTCATCTTATCCCTCTTTAAGTTTTGAGTTTCATCTTTGTGATTTTTCACAAAATACATGCGTTGTTATGGTTGCTATGCAGTTGGTTCTAAGTGAGCCACTGTACCTTTGGCAATTTTCTCTTCATGTCCGAACAACTTCTTGCTACTCGCTCAATTTTCACTTAACCCACACAAATTATACATCAAAACGTAGGTATTTTTGCTGGCTTTCAGAAAATGTTACTATCATTGTTGTGGGATTTATAGAATTTTGGCAAATCTCCTCAGACCAACACAAAGTCTCAAAAATCCCCATAGAAAGTCAATGGAGAGTTCGTTTAAAATCACCGCTTGATTTCTGTAATGAGAGGCATTTTCGAATCGTCACATCTCCCCAACGAAGCGAAGTTAAGACATGAGGCTTGTGCCAATATATCTTCAGACACTCCTGATGCTCACAATTCAAGAATTGTTTTCTCATCTATTACCATTTGGCCATGAATTGGGTTTGTTTGAGGGTAGGAAATTCGTCCCTCACTCAGATTTCTTCAGATTTCAAACTCTGGAAATGGGACACTTTTTTCTCTCGTCATATCTTTTTGATAGATTTCCACAGAGACCTGAAAATTTCCATGACTGTTCACCAAAGCCTGCTGTCTCTTACGGTGAAAGAATGATATCTATACTCCAAATAGATTTAGAGTTAGAAAGCGTTGTTTGAGGGCAAGTCAAGGCAGATTTTGCTTGCCTCTACTCAGTTATGGTGCATTAGAAGTCAAATATTGTCAATAATTCATATTTTAATGATAAATCGTTAAGACTGGAAGATTCCCCCATCTCTTCTGAACAAAACGGTGTAAGAATGACTGTTCTAGCCCCTACGGTTAGGAAATTATGGCCATTTGTTTGAGAGGAATCCTCACTATGAGAAATTCACTGCAGAAATCCTGTCTCTGTGCTCTGTGTGTGTAAAAACGGCTGCACCTGTTTTGGCGGGAAAAACTACACAGCCTCTCTGATTGGTGGATTCAAATTTAGCAGCTCCCAGGCTGCTTGACTGAGCTAGAAACTTGATTTTCTCTCCCTGTGTGTGTGTGTGTGTGTGTGTGTGTGTGTATATGTATGTGTGTGTGTGTGTGTGAGACAGAGAGAGAGAGAGAGAGAGGGCGAGAGAGAGTTTTTATGGGAGCATCTTATTGTATGATTTAAATTCAATATATTTGGACTGGTTGACTGAATTTGATCCTGTGTGTGTCCCTCTGTGCTTGTGGGACTTTTTGCAGCTGTCCATTTTGCTTTTCCAATTTTTCTATTTAAGTTATTACTATTGTGCTAAGTCATAGCATTTGTGCTGCTTTTCAGTACTTGTGCTAAATACAGCATTTCTGCTAAATCATACTATTTCTGCTATTTTATAAGATTTGTGCTAAATACAGCATTTGTGCTAAATCATACTATTTCTGCTATTTTATAGGATTTGTACTTAATATAATATTTCTGCTTAATTATAGTATTTGTGCTAAAACATAGTATTTCTACTAAACGCAGTATTTCTGGGTAATCATAGTATTTCTATGTATTCCTGCCAGCTCCTCAGGAAGCCAATCCTCTGTGAGGACTGTAATTTTCAAATTGACATATCAAGTCATGCACGGCTTCCCAGCCAGCCAATCATATCTGAGTCCTGGCACATTCAAATTTGCATATTGGGACCTTCATGGCTTCCCAGCCAGCCAATCATATCTGAGTCCTGGCACATTTAAATTTGCATATTGTTGCCTTCATGGCTTCCCAGCCAGCCAATCATATCTGAGTCCTGGCACATTTAAATTTGCATATTGGGAGATTCATGGCTTCTAAGCCCACCATTCATCTATGTCATATATCTCTAATATTTCATATTTTTATTTTAAATGGTCAGCATTTCAAGATTCCCCCATCTCTTCTGAATAAAATGGTCTAAGAATGAATGTTTTAGCCCCTACGGTTAGGAAATTATGGCTGTTTGTTTGAGGGGAATTCTCACTATGAGAAATAGACTGCAAAAATCCTGTCTCTCTCTGTGCTGCATGTGTAAAGGCCTGAACTTAGTGCACCAGTTTTGGCGGGAAAAAGTACACAGCCTCTCTGATTGGTGGATTCAAATTTAGCAGCTCCCAGGCTGCTTGACTGACCTAGAAACTTGATTTTCTCTCCCTGTGTGTGTGTGTGTGTGTGTGTGTGTGTGTGTGTGTGTGTGTGTGTGTGAGAGACAGAGAGAGAGAGAGAGAGAGGGCGAGAGAGAGTTTTTATGGGAGCATCTTATTGTATGATTTAAATTCAATATATTTAGACTGGTTGACTGAATTTGATCCTGTGTGTGTCTCTCTGTGCTTGTGGGACTTTTTTCAGCTGTCCATTCTGCTTTTCCAATTTTTCTATTTAAGTTATTACTATTGTGCTAAGTCATAGCATTTGTGCTGCTTTTCAGTATTTGTGCTAAATACAGCATTTCTGCTAAATCATACTATTTCTGCTATTTTATAGGATTTGTACTTAATATAATATTTCTGCTTAATTATAGTATTTCTGCCATTTTATAGTATTTGTGCTAAAACATAGTATTTCTACTAAATGCAGTATTTCTGGGTAATCATTGTATTTCTATATATTTCTGCCAGGTCCCCAGGGAGTCAGTCCTAATATTCAAATTTACATATCAGGACCTGGACGGCTTCCCAGCCAGCCAATCATATCTGAGTCCTGGCACATTCAAATTTGCATATTGTTGCCTTCATGGCTTCCCAGCCAGCCAATCATATCTGAGTCCTGACACATTTAAATTTGCATATTGGGACCTTCGTGGCTTCTAAGCCCACCAATCATCTATGTCATATATCTCTAATATTTCATATTTTTATTTTAAATGGTCAGCATTTCAAGATTCCCCTATGTCTTCTGAATAAAATGGTCTAAGAAGGACTGTTTTAGCCCCTATGGTTAGAAATTTATGGCTGTTTGTTTGAGGGGAATTCTCACTATGAGAAATAGAGTGCAAAAATCCTGTCTCTCTCTGTGCTGCATGTGTAAAAGCCTGCACTTGGTGCACCAGTTTTGGCGGGAAAAAGCACACAGCCTCTCTGATTGGTGGATTCAAATTGAGAAGGTCACAGCTGTTTGACTGACCTAGAAACATGCTGTTAACAGCCCCTGTTCACTTTCTGCTGCTGCTGCTGCTGCTGGTGTGTGTGTGTGTGTGTGTGTGTGTGTGTGTGTGAGACAGAGAGAGAGAGAAAGGGAGGGCGAGAGAGAGTTTTTATGGGAGCATCTTATTGTATGATTTTAATTCAATATATTTAGACTGGTTGACTGAATTTGGTCCTGTGTGTGTCTCTCTGTGCATGTGTGTTTCAATATGTGTCCATATTTGTGATTGTGTGACTGTTATACTTTTTTTTGCTGATTTTCTTTTCATTTAACAATTACATTTGAGGGACCCTTAGCATGTTCAGGATTTTTTCAGCTGTCCATTTTGCTTTTCCAATTTTTCTATTTAAGTTATTACTATTGTGCTAAGTTATAGCATTTCTGCTGCTTTTCAGTATTTGTGCTAAATACAGCATTTCTGCCAAATATAGTATTTCTGTCAAATTACAGCATTTCTGCTATGTTGTACTGTTTCTCTAAATCATAGTATTTCTGTAATGTTTAAGAATGTTTGGCTAAATATATTCTTTCTGTTATCTTATACTATTTCTCCGAAATTCTTGTATTTTTGAGAAGTTATCGTATTTCTGGTAAGTTACAATATTTCTGCTAAGTTCTGCTATGCTATTGTATTTCTGCCAAGTATTATGTTTCCGCTAAGATATTGCAATTCTGCTAAGTCACTACATTTTAGCAAAGTTCCTTTGCTTCTGCAAAGTTTTTACAATTTCTGCAACTTTTCAGCTTTTTCAGCTAGTTTCAGCAGAAAGCTTCAGCTTTAAAGCATCCACACTGCATTTTCGCAGGAAATGCAAATTTTTCTAGTTATTCTTCAAGTTGCTTCCGTACGTTTTTCGCCGTAGAACTACTTCCGCAATTTTCAGCCGATTTTCACCGTTCAAATTTTCAACTATTCTGCTATTTTTGCTCTTTCCGGCAATGACTTTTGGTATTTTCTGCTATTATACTTTTTAAAATATTAAGCTTTTTTCCTTTAATTTGTCCCATTGAAATGAATGGGAAACTTCCACAATTCTGCTAAAACTTGCTTGTTTTTGAAACTTAACTACCTTCTCATACTTTCGCCTAGAACAACCATTCAAATTTTAAAATTTTCACAAATTATTGGGCTATTCATGAATGATTCAGCTTTTTCATATCTGTTACCATTTTCATATTGTCCCTCTCTAAGTTTTGAGTTTCATTTTTGTGATTTTTCACAAAATACATGCGTTGTTATGGTTGCTATGCAGTTGGTTCTAAGTGAGCCACTGTACCTTTTGCAATTCTCACTTCATGTCCGAACAACTTCTTGCTACTCGGTCAATTTCCCCTCAACCCCCACAAATTATACATCAAAACGTAGGTATTTTTGCTGGCTTTCAGAAAATGTCACTATCATTGTTGTGGGTTTTATAGAATTTTTCCAAATCTCCTCAGACCAACACAAAGTCTTAAAACTCTCCATAGAAAGTCAATGGAGAGTTTGTTCAAAATCATCGCTTGATTTCTGTAATGAGAGGCATTTTCGAATCGCCATATCTCCCCAACGAAGCGAAGTTAAGACATAAGGCTTGTCCCAATATATGTTCAGACACTCCTGACGCTCACAATTCAAGAATTTTTTTCTCATCTATTACCATTTGGACATGAATTGGGTTTGTTTGAGGGTAGGAAATTCGTCCTTCGCTCAGATTTCTTCAGATTTCAAACTGTGGAAATGAACCACTTTTTTCTCTCGTCATATCTTTTTCATGGATTTCCACAAAGACCTGAAAATTTCCATGACTGTTCACCAAAGCCTGCTGTCTCTTACGGTGAAAGAATGATATTGATACTCCAAATAGATTTAGAGTTAGAAAGCGTTGTTTGAGGGCAAGTCAAGGCAGTTTTTGCTTCGCCTCTACTCAGTTATGGTGCATTAGAAGTCAAATATCTTTAATAATTCATATTTTAATGATAAAGCGTCAACACTTTAAGATTCCCCCATCTCTTCTGAACAAAACGGTGTAAGAATGACCGTTCTAGCCCCTACGGTTAGGAAATTATGGCCATTTGTTTGAGAGGAATCCTCACTATGAGAAATACACTGCAGAAATCCTGTCTCTGTGCTCTGTGTGTGTAAAAACGGCTGCACCTGTTTTGGCGGGAAAAAGTACACAGCCTCTCTGATTGGTGGATTCAAATTTAGCAGCTCCCAGGCTGCTTGACTGACCTAGAAACTTGCTTGTCTCTCCCTGTGTGTGTGTGTGTGTGTGTGTGTGTGTGTGTGTGTGTGTGTGACAGAGAGAGAGAGAAAGGGAGGGCGAGAGAGAGTTTTTATTATATGATTTAAATTCAATATATTTAGACTGGTTGACTGAATGTGATCCTGTGTGTGTCTCTCTGTGCATGTGTGTTTCCATATGTGTCCATATTTGTGATTGTGTCACTGTTATACTTTTTTTTGCTGATTTTTTCATTTAACAATTACATTTGAGGGACCCTTAGCATGTTCAGGATTCTTTCAGCTGTTTGCTTTTTGCTTTTCCAATTTTTCTATTTAAGTTATTACTATTGTGTTGAGTCATAGCATTTCTGCTGCTTTTCAGTATTTGTGCTAAATACAGCATTTCTGCAAAATCATACTATGTCTGCTATTTTATGAGATTTGTGCTAAATACAGCATTTCTGCTAAATCATACTCTTTCTGCTATTTCATAAGATTTGTGCTAAATATAGTGTTTCTGCTATTTCTGCCAAATTTAGTTTTTTTGATTAATTAGGGTTTTTCTACCAAATCATAGTACAGTTTTACTGCTTTTTATAGGATTTTTAGAGGATATTTATATTGCTTAATATAGTATTTCTGCTTTTTATAGGATTTGTGCTTAATATAGTTTTTCTAAAAAATGTAGTATTTATGCTTAATCATACTATTTCTATATATTTCTGCCAGGTCCCCAGGCAGCTAATCCTCTGTGAGGACTGATACATACAAATACATATCAGGGCCTGCACGGCTTCCCAGCCAGCCAATCATATCTGGGGTCTGCCCTTTCTTCTCTCGTCATATCTCAGCGACAGATGTACAAAGAGCAATGCAAATCACAGTCAAAGTACACGAACGTACGCTGATTCACCCAGTACAAGAATTATGCTTCTAGTCCACCTAGTTTTTGAGTTACACGACGTTTTGTAACTGCAAAAAACGGCGTTTTTCGCCTCTCACCGCAATCTGATTCTGACTGCTCATCACCCTGTTTTCCAGGCGCGCGCTCTCTTTCCCAGTGGCGCAGTTGGTAATGACACAGGTCTGCAACCCAAAGGTCGTGGGTTCAATTACACCTTGGGCAACATGTGTTTTTTCCCTACAAATTAATACACTATCACAGACCACTAATTCATATTCATCATTTATTACAATTCTGCAACCTTTTATGATTTTAGCAGCTTTTGTAATATGGACCTCAGATTCTTGTTAACACTCCATGGCACAAATACTATTCCCTTTAGGCTCTGTGTGTGTGTGTGTGTGTGTGTGTGTGTGTGTGTGTGTGTGTGAGAGAGAGAGAGAGAGCGAGAGAGAGCCCTTTGATGGGAGCATCTTATTATATCACTTAAATTCAATATATTTAGACTGGTTCACTGAATTTGGTCCTGTGTGTGTCTCTCTGTGCATGTGTGTTTCCATATGTGCCCATATTTGTGATTGTGTGACTGTTATACTTTTTTTGCTGATTTTTCTTTTCAATTAACAATTAGATTTGAGGGACCCGTAGCATGTTCAGGATTTTTCCAGCTGTCCATTTTGCTTTTCCAATTTTTCTATAAGTTATTACTGTTGTGCTAAGTCATAGCATTTCTGCTGCTTTTCAGTATTTGTGCTAAATACAGCATTTTGCTAAATCATACTATTTCTGCTATTTCATGAGATTTGTGCCAAATACAGCATTTCTGCTAAATCATACTATTTCTGCTATTTCATAAGATTTGTACTAAATATAGTGTTTCTGCCAAATATAGTATTTCTGCTTAATTATAGTATTTCTGCCATTTTATAGTATTTGTGCTAAAACATAGTATTTCTACTAAATATAGTATTTATGCTTAATCATACTATTTGTATATATTTCTGCCAGGTCCCCAGGCAGCTAATCCTCTGTGAGGACTGATACATATAAAATTTACATATCAGGGCCTGCACGGCTTCCCAGCCAGCCAATCATATCTGAGGTCTGCCCTTTCTTCTCTCGTCATATCTCAGCGACAGATGTACAAAGAGCAATGCAAATCACAGTCAAAGTACACGAAAGTACGCTGATTCACCCAGTACAAGAATTATGCTTCTAGTGCACCTAGTTTTTGAGTTACACGACGTTTTGTAACTCCAAAAAACTGTATTTTTCGCCTCGCACCGCAATCTAATTCTGACTGCTCATCACCCTGTTTTCCAGGCGCTCGCTCTCTTTCCCAGTGGCGCAGTTGGTAATAACACAGGTCTGCAACCCAAAGGTCGTGGGTTCAATTACACCTTGGGCAACATGTTTTTTTCCCCTACAAATTAATACACTATCACAGACCAGTAATTGATATTCATCATTTATTACAATTCTGCAAACTTTTATGATTTTAGCAGCTTTTCTAATATGGACCTCAGATTCTTGTTAACACTCCATGGCACAAATACTCTTCCCTTTAGGCTCTGTGTATGTGTGTGTGTATCAATATTTCTCCCATTTTAAAGTATTACTCCTCCATAATTGTATTTCTGTTAAATCAAAGTACTTTTACTACATCTTAGTACTTCTGCTCAATCATAGTATTTCTGCTAAATCATAGTATTTTCCCAAATTATGGTTTTTGTGCCAAATCATAACATTTGTTTTATGTTACAGTATTACTAAGTGGAGGAATTTCTGTCATGTTACAGTATATGTGCTGATTACAGTATTTCTGCTAAATCATAGTATTTCTACTATATTATATTTTTCTTTCTAAATATAGCATTTCTGCTATATAATTGTATTACTGCTATGTTATAATATTTGTGCTAAACCAGAGTATTTCTGCTGAAACATAGTATTTCTGCCGAATGATAGTATTTCTGTCAAATTACAGTATTTTGCTAAAACATAGTATTTAAAAAAAAATTCAATATTAATAGTAAATTACAGTGTCTCTGGTAAATCGCAGCATTTCTGCTATGTTGTACTGTTTTTCTAAATCATAGTATTTCTGTAATGTTTAAGAATGTTTGGCTAAATATATTCTTTCTGTTATCTTATACTATTTCTCCTAAATTCTTGTATTTTTGAGAAGTTATCGTGTTTCTGGTAAGTTACAATATTTCTGCTAAGTTCTGCTATGCTATTGTATTTCTGCCAAGTATTATGTTTCCTCTAAGATATTGCAGTTCTGCTAAGTTACTACATTTTAGCAAAGTTCCTTTGCTTCTGCAAAGTTTTTACAAATTCTGCAACTTTTCAGCTTTTTCTGCTAGTTTCAGCAGACAGCTTCAGCATTACAGCATCCACACTGCATTTTCGCAGGAAATGCAAATTTTTCTAGTTATTCTTCAAGTTGCTTCCGTACGTTTTTCGCCGTAGAACTACTTCCACAATTTTTGTGCTATTTTCACCGTTCAAATTTTAAACTATTCTGCTATTTTTGCTCTTTCCGGCAATGACTTTTGGTATTTTTTGCTCTTATACTTTTTAAAATATTACGTTTTTTT
The DNA here is from genome assembly GCF_001858045.2 of Oreochromis niloticus. NCBI lineage: Eukaryota > Metazoa > Chordata > Actinopteri > Cichliformes > Cichlidae > Oreochromis > Oreochromis niloticus. The sequence continues at coordinate 13,349 of NW_020327075.1, forward strand.
CCTTTAATTTGTCCCATTGAAATGAATGGGAAACTTCCGCAATTCTGCTAAAACTTACTTTTTTTGAAACTTAACTACGTTCTCATACTTTCGCCTAGAACAACCATTCAAATTTTAAAATGTTCACAAATTATTGGGCTATTCATGAATGATTCAGCTTTTTCATATCTGTTACCGTTTTCATCTTATCCCTCTTTAAGTTTTGAGTTTCATCTTTGTGATTTTTCACAAAATACATGCGTTGTTATGGTTGCTATGCAGTTGGTTCTAAGTGAGCCACTGTACCTTTGGCAATTTTCTCTTCATGTCCGAACAACTTCTTGCTACTGCTCAATTTCACTCAACCCACACAAATTATACATCAAAACGTAGGTATTTTTGCTGGCTTTCAGAAAATGTACTATCATTGTTGTGAGATTTATAGAATTTTGGCAAATCCCCTCAGACCAACACAAAGTCAGAAAACTCTCCATAGAAAGTCAATGGAGAGTTTGTTCAAAATCATCGCTTGATTTCTGTAATGAGAGGCATATTCGAATCGTCATATCTCCTTAACGAAGCGAAGTTAAACATGAGGCTTGTCCCGTATATCTTCAGACACTCCTGACGCTCACAATTCAAGAATTTCTTTCTCACCTATTACCGTTCTGAAATGAGTTAGACTTGTTTGAGGGTAGGAAATTCGTCCTTCGCTCAGATTTCTTCAGATTTCAAACTCTGGAAATGAACCACTTTTTTCTCTCGTCATATCTTTTTAATGGATTTCCACAGAGACCTGAAAATTTCCATGATTGTTCACCAAAGCCTGCTGTCTCTTACGGTGAAAGAATGATATCGATACTCCAAATAGATTTAGAGTTAGAAAGCGTTGTTTGAGGGCAAGTCAAGGCAGATTTCGCTTGCCTCTACTCAGTTATGGTGCATTAGAAGTCAAATATCTTCAATAATTCATATTTTAATGATAAAGTGTCAACACTTTAAGATTCCCCATCTCTTCTGAACAAAACGGTGTAAGAATGACTGTTCTAGCCCCTACGGTTAGGAAATTATGGCCATTTGTTTGAGGGAATCCTCACTATGAGAAATTCACTGCAGAAATCCTGTCTCTGTGCTCTGTGTGTGTAAAAACGGCTGCACCTGTTTTGGCGGGAAAAAGTACACAGCCTCTCTGATTGGTGGATTCAAATTTAGCAGCTCCCAGGCTGCTTGACTGACCTAGACACTTGATTTTCTCTCCCTGTGTGTGTGTGTGTGTGTGTGTGTGTGTGTGAGACAGAGAGAGAGAGAGAGAGAGAGGGCGAGAGAGAGTTTTTATGGGAGCATCTTATTGTATGATTTAAATTCAATATATTTAGACTGGTTGACTGAATTTGATCCTGTGTGTGTCTCTCTGTGCTTGTGGGACTTTTTGCAGCTGTCCATTTGCTTTTCCAATTTTTCTATTTAAGTTATTACTATTGTGCTAAGTCATAGCATTTGTGCTGCTTTTCAGTATTTGTGCTAAATACAGCATTTCTGCTAAATCATACTATTTCTGCTATTTTATAAGATTTGTGCTAAATACAGCATTTGTGCTAAATCATACTATTTCTGCTATTTTATAGGATTTGTACTTAATATAATATTTCTGCTTAATTATAGTATTTGTGCTAAAACATAGTATTTCTACTAACGCAGTATTTCTGGGTAATCATAGTATTTCTATGTATTCCTGCCAGCTCCTCAGGAAGCCAATCCTCTGTGAGGACTGTAATTTCAAATTGACATATCAAGTCATGCACGGCTCCCAGCCAGCCAATCATATCGAGTCCTGCACATTCAAATTTGCATATGGACCTCATGGCTTCCCAGCCAGCCAATCATATCTGAGTCCTGGCACATTTAAATTTGCATATTGTTGCCTTCATGGCTTCCCAGCCAGCCAATCATATCTGAGTCCTGGCACATTTAAATTTGCATATTGGGACCTTCATGGCTTCTAAGCCCACCAATCATCTATGTCATATATCTCTAATATTTCATATTTTTATTTTAAATGGTCAGCATTTCAAGATTCCCCTATGTCTTCTGAATAAAATGGTCTAAGAATGACTGTTTTAGCCCCTACGGTTAGAAATTTATGGCTGTTTGTTTGAGGGGAATTCTCACTATGAGAAATAGACTGCAAAAATCCTGTCTCTCTCTGTGCTGCATGTGTAAAGGCCTGCACTTAGTGCACCAGTTTTGGCGGGAAAAAGTACACAGCCTCTCTGATTGGTGGATTCAAATTTAGCAGCTCCCAGGCTGCTTGACTGACCTAGAAACTTGATTTTCTCTCCCTGTGTGTGTGTGTGTGTGTGTGTGTGTGTGTGTGTGTGTGTGTGAGAGAGAGAGAGAGAGAGAGAGGGCGAGAGAGAGTTTTTATGGGAGCATCTTATTGTATGATTTAAATTCAATATATTTAGACTGGTTGACTGAATTTGATCCTGTGTGTGTCTCTCTGTGCTTGTGGGACTTTTTGCAGCTGTCCATTTTGCTTTTCCAATTTTTCTATTTAAGTTATTACTATTGTGCTAAGTCATAGCATTTGTGCTGCTTTTCAGTATTTGTGCTAAATACAGCATTTCTGCTAAATCATACTATTTCTGCTATTTTATAGATTTGTGCTAATAAGATTTTGCTAATATATATTTCTGCTATTTTATAGATTTGTACTAATATAGTATTTCTGCTAATATAGTATTTTGCTAACATAGTATTTCTATAACGCAGTATTTCTGTAAATGTATTTCTTTATTCAGCCAGCTCCCAGCAGCCAATCTCTGAGGCTGCAATTCAAATTGCATATCATTCATGGCTTCCCAGCCAGCCAATCATATCTGAGTCTGGCACATTCAAATTTGCATATTGGGACTTCATGGCTTCCCAGCCAGCCAATCATATCTGGGTCCTGGCACATTCAAATTTGCATATTGTTGCCTTCATGGCTTCCCAGCAGCCAATCATATCTGAGTCTGGCACATTTAAATTTGCATATTGGACTTCGTGCTTCTAAGCCACCATCATCTATGTCATATATCTCTAATATTTCATATTTGTATTTAAATGGTCACATTTCAAGATTCCCCATGTCTCTGAACAAACGGTCTAAGAATGACGTTTTAGCCCTACGGTTAGGAATTTATGGCTGTTTGTTTGAGGGGAGTCCTCACTATGAGAAATAGACTGCAAAAATCCTGTCTCTCTCTGTGCTGCATGTGTAAAGCCTGCACTTGGTGCACCAGTTTTGGCGGGAAAAAGCACACAACCTCTCTGATTGGTGGATTCAAATTGAGAAGCTCACAGCTGTTTGACTGACCTAGAAACATGCTGTTAACAGCCCCTGTTCACTTGCTGCTGCTGCTGTGTGTGTGTGTGTGTGTGTGTGGTGTGTGTGTGTGTGAGAGAGAGAGAGAGAGAGACAGAGAGAGAGAAAGAAAGACACACACAAAGACCTTTTTAGGGCAGCATCTCATTGTGGATAAAAATATAATATATTCAGACTGGTTGACTGGCATAGACCTGTTTGTGTGTGTCTCTCACTGTACATTTGTGTATCCATATTTGATTTCTGTGTATTTGGTGATTTGTGTATCCATATTTGATTTTGTGTATCTGTTGGCTTTTCTTATTTTTTTTTTTCTAAATGAATTTTTATTTTATTTTTCACAGGTGAACAAAAATTAGTTTTGAGCGAACTTAACCATGTTCCTTTTTATTCAGCTTATCATTTTACCTTTCCAATATTTTCACTTAAGTTATTACTATTCTGCTCAATCATATTATCTGTTCTAAATCATTGTTATTAAGCTATATTGTAGGATTTCAGCTAAATCATAGTATTTCTACTATATTATATTTTCTTTCTAAATATAGCATTTCTGCTATAGAATAGTGTTTCTGCTATATTATAATATTTGTGCTAAACTGGAGTATTTTTGCTAAACATAGTATTTATATAAATTACAATATTCATAGTATATTACAGTGTCTCTGTAAATCACAGCATTTCTGCTATGTTGTACTGTTTTCTAAATCATAGTATTTCTGTAATGTTTAAGAATGTTTGGCTAAATATATTCTTTCTGTTATCTTATACTATTTCTCCTAAATTCTTGTATTTTTGAGAAGTTATCGTGTTTCTGGTAAGTTACAATATTTCTGCTAAGTTCTGCTATGCTATTGTATTTCTGCCAAGTATTATGTTTCCTCTAAGATATTGCAGTTCTGCTAAGTTACTACATTTTAGCAAGTTCCTTTGCTTCTGCAAAGTTTTTACAATTTCTGCAACTTTTCAGCTTTTTCAGCTAGTTTCAGCAGAAAGCTTCAGCTTTAAAGCATCCACACTGCATTTTCGCAGGAAATGCAAATTTTTCTATTGTGTGGATGCTAGCATCCACACTATTGAGTTCCTGTTTCTCTTATTCTTTTTTTATTATTCTTCAAGTTGCTTCCGTACGTTTTTCGCCGTAGAACTACTTCCACAATTTTCAGCGATTTTCACCGTTCAAATTTTAAACTATTCTGCTATTTTCTCTTTCCGGCAATGACTTTTGGTATTTTTGCTCTTATACTTTTTAAAATATTACGTTTTTTCCTTTAATTTGTCCCATTGAAATGAATGGGAAACTTCCGCAATTCTGCTAAAACTTACTTTTTTTGAAACTTAACTACTTCTCATACTTTCGCCTAGAACAACCATTCAAATTTAAAATGTTCACAAATTATTGGGCTATTCATGAATGATTCAGCTTTTTCATATCTGTTACCGTTTTCATCTTATCCCTCTTAAGTTTTGAGTTTCATCTTTGTGATTTTTCACAAAATACATGCGTTGTTATGGTTGCTATGCAGTTGGTTCTAAGTGGCCACTGTACTTTTGCAATTTCTCTTCATGTCCGAACAACTTCTTGCTACTGCTCAATTTCACTCAACCCACAAATTATACATCAAAACGTAGGTATTTTTGCTGGCTTTCAGAAAATGTCACATCATTGTTGTGAGATTTATAGAATTTTGGCAAATCTCCTCAGACCAACACAAGTCGAAAACTCTCCATAGAAAGTCAATGGAGAGTTTGTTCAAAATCACGCTTGATTTCTGTAATGAGAGGCATATTCGAATCGCATATCTCCTAACGAAGCGAAGTTAAGACATGAGGCTTGTCCCAGTATATCTTCAGACACTCCTGACGCTCACAATTCAAGAATTTTTTCTCACCTATTACCGTTCTGAAATGAGTTAGACTTGTTTGAGGGTAGGAAATTCGTCCTTCGCTCAGATTTCTTCAGATTTCAAACTCTGGAAATGAACCACTTTTTCTCTCGTCATATCTTTTTAATGGATTCCACAGAGACCTGAAATTTCCATGATTGTTCACCAAAGCCTGCTGTCTCTTACGGTGAAAGAATGATATTGATACTCCAAATAGATTTAGAGTTAGAAAGCGTTGTTTGAGGGCAAGTCAAGGCAGTTTTGCTTTGCCTCTACTCAGTTATGGTGCATTAGAAGTCAAATATCTTCAATAATTCATATTTTAATGATAAATGTCAACACTTAAGATTCCCCCATCTCTTCTGAACAAAACGGTGTAGAATGACGTTCTAGCCCTACGGTTAGGAAATTATGGCCATTTGTTTGAGAGGAATCCTCACTATGAGAAATTCACTGCAGAAATCCTGTCTCTGTGCTCTGTGTGTGTAAAAACGGCTGCACCTGTTTTGGCGGGAAAAAGTACACAGCCTCTCTGATTGGTGGATTCAAATTTAGCAGCTCCCAGGCTGCTTGACTGACCTAGAAACTTGCTTGTCTCTCCCTGTGTGTGTGTGGTGTGTGTGTGTGTGTGTGTGGTGTGTGTGTGTGTGTGTGGACAGAGAGAGAGAGAAAGGGAGGGCGAGAGAGAGTTTTATGGGAGCATCTTATTATATGATTTAATTCAATATATTTAGACTGGTTGACTGAATTTGATCCTGTGTGTGTCTCTCTGTGCATGTGTGTTTCCATATGTGTCCATATTGTGATTGTGTCACTGTTATACTTTTTTTGCTGATTTTTTTCATTTAACAATTACATTTGAGGGACCCTTAGCATGTTCAGGATTCTTTCAGCTGTCCATTTTGCTTTTCCAATTTTTCTATTTAAGTTATTACTATTGTGTTGAGTCATAGCATTTCTGCTGCTTTTCAGTATTTGTGCTAAATACAGCATTTCTGCAAAATCATACTATGTCTGCTATTTTTGGATTTGGCTAAATACAGCATTTCTGCTAAATCATACTCTTTCTGCTATTTCATAAGATTTGTGCTAAATATAGTGTTTCTGCTATTTCTGCCAAATTAGTATTTTTGATTAATTAGGGTTTTTCTACCAAATCATAGTCAGTTTTACTGCTTTTATAGGATTTTAGAGGAATTTATATTGCTTAATATAGTATTTCTGCTTTTATAGGATTGTGCTTAATATAGTTTTTCTAAAAAATGTAGTATTTATGCTTAATCATACTATTTCTATATATTTCTGCCAGGTCCCAGGCAGCTAATCCTCTGTGAGGACTGATACATACAAATACATATCAGGGCCTGCACGGCTTCCCAGCCAGCCAATCATATCTGGGGTCTGCCCTTTCTTCTCTCGTCATATCTCAGCGCAGATGTACAAAGAGCAATGCAAATCACAGTCAAAGTACACGAACGTACGCTGATTCACCAGTACAAGAATTATGCTTCTAGTCCACCTAGTTTTTGAGTTACACGACGTTTTGTAACTGCAAAAACGGCGTTTTTCGCCTCTCACCGCATCTGATTCTGACTGCTCATCACCCTGTTTTCCAGGCGCGCGCTCTCTTTCCCAGTGGCGCAGTTGGTAATGACACAGGTCTGCAACCCAAAGGTCGTGGGTTCAATTACACCTTGGGCACATGTGTTTTTTCCCTACAAATTAATACACTATCACAGACCCTAATTCATATTCATCATTTATTACAATTCTGCACCTTTTATGATTTTAGCAGCTTTTGTAATATGGACCTCAGATTCTTGTTAACACTCCATGGACAATACTATTCCCTTTAGGCTCTGTGTGTGTGTGTGTGTGTGTGTGTGTGTGTGTGGTGTGTTGTGTGAGAGAGA
>NW_020327076.1:0-19073 GCF_001858045.2 Oreochromis niloticus
TAAATACAAGTTACTATTTTGCCATGCTTAAGCATGCTAATTTAAAATCGTTTTTCAGGCACCTCCCCACCAAAGCTGTTAGAGAACAGTACGCGCTAGGGTAGTGACATTGTTCCCATCCCTGAAAGACCCATACTCCAAGAAAGGCTATGTATAGTCACTGTTATTGCACTTTGTTTACATAATTTTCATGCTGTGCATCATTGTGTGCGTTGATTTGTTCTGAAAATTTTCAGATTGACAACACATTTTTGAATGTATTTACTTTAGGAACACTTCTATGATGCTGCAAGCAGCACTGGATATTTCTTGGCGTCTGAAAACGATAACAGAGAAAGACTAGACGAGGATCTGCACCACCAAGTAGCTCCACTGGCTTTGCTCAAGAAGGAGGTAAGAAAATTAAGTGTCCACAAACTAGATAATGTTCTCATTTACATTATATACTATTTGTTTTCATTTACCTATCTGCTCAGCACCCATGCTTTTATGTTTGTGTGTTTTCTTCAGGGGGCCCAAATTCCCAAAGGCCCATTAATGTCGACATGCAGCTTGATGGAGATGCTTGCCAGGAGGCCATCTCTTTGCTGAACCATACATCCGACACTTCCTTGATTTTCCAGAAGATGAGAGAGACCTTTCAGCATCGTCAGAAGCTCATCAATGATCCTGACAAAAGTCTTGATATCTGTCTATCTTCCCAAGATTCTTGGATACAAAAGGATTGGTGAGAATATTCAGTGGAATTTTTAATATCACTTTAAATTTCAAGATGAATGTGGCAGTAGTAGATTTTCTTTCTTAAAGGTGAATCAAGACTTCACTCTCCTGTTTGATGATGAGATATCTACCAGGCTGCTTCAGAAATGGGATCCAATCTTTAGGTATCAAATCATCAAAGAGGCCAAGCAGCTCACCTCAACAGTAGAGTTGCGTCAATTGGTGCAGTCAGCAGAGAGTCTACCAGGAAGTGATCTTGATGAGGCAGCAAGTGAGTTTGTTAAATATGATTTGCTATAAGCAGTTAAGTTCAATAGCATCAGGATTCTATTAATAAATACCAATTCATTCACCTGTTAGCTTTGCTTCATCAGTTTTCTTTAGCTGTTAGTTTAAGTTTATGACAGCACATTTCAACTTTCTTAGGAAGTGCTTTTCTAGTTCTCCTTAAAATTGCCCAAGACATGGCCTCCCTGTTGTTACTGTTACATCTCCTTCTGCCACCTCCAGGAGGACCAAAGTATCAAAAAATCAGCGCCTCTGATGCTGTTGAGAGACTTGTAGTCTTTCATAAGGTAATTTAATATTTATAGTTTTTATCATAAGTTGTCATGTCACTGGTTAAGAGGTGAATGAAACAAATTACAGTTGAGCTTACAAAGGAGGTTTACATACTCATTTCTGTGATGCTATTATCTCTGACTTGCTCCTGTGTCTAATGCTCAGTATCTTTGTCTCAACTCCAGTCTTGCTGCAGTTTGGAAGAGCATCTCCAGAATCAGCAGAGTCAGCAGCCATACCTCCTGGCTGTTGGGCGCCAGAAGAGGAAGGTCGACAGCTTCTATGTTGCCATAGACAAGCGTCTCATCCCCTGCCAGGCCAGCCGCTCCCTTGGGGCATTTGATGAGCTTTTTAAAGCTCATTTTGTGTTCAGTGTGTCTTATGATGCTGCACTTGTGAATTTCTACACATTTCTGCAGACAACAGTATACAATATTGATATGGGGAAAATGAAGGAGTCCCCAAGAGTTCGTGACCTGAGAGCCAAAATCCTTAACCAGGAAATTCTTCTCACAACCCAAGTAAAAATCATTAAAATGCTGACATGTGTTTGTGTAAGAGAGCTTATCCCAGCAGTCAGCAGCTGATTTCACATTTAAGAGGTGAACATGGTTATTATCCTGGACCTAAGTTTAAGTTATTTTGTTGGCAGCCAGGCTGCAGGCTTCAGTTCCAAACTTATGCAGGCTTTAGGAAGCACCTCAGTAGTTTTCACAGCAATGTTGACCAAAATGATCGAACTTCAGCCATTGCTTGTTTTTCTAATGACACAGTTTCACCTGCTTTGGAGGACCAGTTTAATTCCTCAAATCTTCCTCACAGTTCTCCCAGTGTTCTTCCAGAGTCTAGTTCTTCCAGTGTTCCAGTGAGCATTGATTCAGTACTTACAAGGGATTCATCCAAAGAAATGTGTGCATCCATTGTGGCCAAACTGCAGGGTAGTGGCCTTTCTAACAGTTTAGTATCCTCACTTGTAGGCGATTTGGAGGAATTAACAAGTGAGCTTCGCTCAGAAGCAAAGCAGGCCATTCTTTCTGCGTTACCCACAAAGGACTCCAGCATATCTTTAATAAATAAATGAATGCTTTGAAAATTTTGAAAACCCTTTCACCAATCTGAACACAGAATGGAAACGAAATAAATACTTCAATCTAAAATGGGAGTTGTAGAACCTAGAGAAATAACACTTGGAGTGAGGTATGACATCAGGCGAAATCAGAAGTCTGGTACTTATGATCAAGTACCTGTGAAGGATACTTTTATATATGTACCTATTTTGGAGTCTTTGAAGTTCATGTTTAGAAATCCAGAGATTTGTGTTTTCCTGCAGAGAGAGTGTAGCTCAGAGCCTGATGCTTATCATGACTTTTGTGATGGAAGTTACTTTAAAACTCACCCTTTGTTTTCAGCCAAAAGGCATGCATTACAAATTCAGCTATACTATGATGATTTTGAAACAGCCAATCCTCTTGGCTCTAAACGCGGAATTCACAAAATTGGCTGTATTTATTTTGTTATAAGAAACTTGCCCCCAAAATTTAATTCCATTTTGATGAACATTCATTTAGTGTCACTTTTCCACACACCAGATCTGCAAAAGTATGGTTTTGATGTTATACTGGAACCACTGATAAATGATGTCAAAAAACTGGAAAGCCAAGGGCTAAGTCTTCCATTTTCTGATGAGCAGGTATATGGCACAATATCACAGATCACTGGAGATAACCTAGGGATGCACTCAATTCTTGGTTTTAATGAGTCGTTCAGTAGCCGTCATTTCTGTCGCCTTTGTTTGATTGAGAAGAATGATTGTCAAATGGTGTACAGTGAGGATGATCCTAAAATTATTCCTCGTGGGAAAGATTTGTTTGACATACGTTGCCAGTCTCTTCGGGAAAATCCTAAATTGAAGTCACTGTATGGGTTGAAAAGAAATTCTGCACTCAATTCATTGCAGTATTACCATATTTGCAATAACTACTCATTTGATATAATGCATGACCTTCTTGAAGGTGTGGCTCAGTATGAGGTCAAATTGCTTTTTGAGTATCTTACGCAACACTTCATATCAGAACAGAACTTGCTTTCTAGGATTTATGGTTTTGACTATGGATTTTTATGCGTCAAGAAGATATCGTACATACATGAGTTTCAAAAACAAACATGTTCTGTTGACAACTTCTGACACATTTAAAAGGACATCTTCTTCTTCCCGAGGCCAGATCCTTCCCGGTAATCTTCTAACTCTGCTTATCCCCTAGAACAAACTGTCTCTTTTGCAAACATAATCTTACAGCTACAAGGCTTTGCAAACTATTATTTGAATATTTGAACTACTGCCTAAACATGAGTCCAACGACTGTTTGTGTGTGCATGTGTGTCTCGACCTCAGCATCCACTCTGTCTGTAAGGACAGAGGCCAACTCTTCATGTGTGCCATAACCTAACTGAGACCATATATGTAATATGTTGAATAAATGTTCTAATCAAATGCCACTACTTAAAGTTTAACAAAATATATGACTGAATAAAAGCTCATAAAGAATAACATGATATAAGTGTTTTGTAAGCGTGTGCAGCCTTCTATGCTCTACGTCACTTCACTCAATAGATCAGCCAGACATCCCGCTGACTGTAGCTTTTAACCCTTACTGACTTGAGCACAACTCTATAATAAGCACCAAACTGTAATATGTATAAAGATGATCACGGTTACACCTGCAATGAAAGATTATATGATTATACTAACCCCTGTGAATAGAAGATTAACATGAGGTTATAACAATCACTGTAATATAAACTTTAATGTAATGTCAATAGCTTCAATAAACGCTTCAATGCAATGCTTATTAAATGATTCTGATGCAATGATAAAATAACAGTAAAATATCTCTTCTCAGGGGTTAGAATTTTACAGGTAAGAACTGCTCAGTGGTATGTGATAAACTGTAAATGTAAAGCTTACAGGTCAGTCCTCATGTTTTTAAATCAGATTTTGAGTCTGTACATGGCACATTATGCATTTGCATGTTGTAAAATGTGCTGCAAAACAAACTGAGGTAAACTAACTGGTTTACTGTGATGGATTTAAAGTGCGTGTGACTGGTGCGCAGTGGCTGTGGTGCTCAGGTCAGAGTTCAGTTACAAAAAGGGTAACAGAGATGAATTTAAAGTTAAGGTGATGGTGCTTAGATTCATTCACAGACTGAAACCTTCACACCAACTTTATCCTGTGTCTCTTAGTTTTAGACTAGTTGTTTAGTCTATTTTGATGTTTTAAACCATATCACAGGGTTTTTACTTCACCATTTACGGGGTTTTAACAAGCAAACAAAAGACATATCGTGATGTTTGAAAATGTTTTGGAAATATTCTTTAAAGATTAGATGTAAAATACTCAGAGGATAAATTCAATTGGTTTATTAGTTTATTACATAAGTTGAAAAAAAAGTTAAACAAGTAAATAAAGAAACAACGTAAAAGAAAGTAAACAAAACAAATCGGTAAATAAAGGAAAACGGTAATAAGAAGGGGAAAAGAGAAAACCCCAACAATCCCCTCTGAGCAAGCACTAGGCGACAGTGGAGAAGAAAAACTGCCTTTAAACGGGCAGAAACTTCTGGCAGAACCAGGCTCAGGAGGGCAGTCAACTGCCGGACTGGTTGGGGGTCAGGGTGAAAAAAGAAAAAAGATGAAGGAGAGAGGGAAGAAGTGTTAGGAGAGAAAGGGAGAAGGGGAGAGGAGAGGTGAAAATTAAGATGGAACAGAGGTGGAGGGAGACGAGGTGACATCAGCAGTAGAAAAAATAGAAAAAGTAGAAAAAGCAGGAGTGTCCCTCCTCCAGAAGAAGCGGAAACGTTTTTTCTTCTTTTCCATGAGCTTTTCCACGAGCACTTTTTTCTCTGGATGAGGTTTCAACTGATCGGTTGTTCCTTCAACTTCCTTCAGCTTCTGCATCTTTGCTCCATTTCTTTTAATAGATTGCACTTGTCTGTATTTTGCTGTGTTTTTCCTTGTGGATCTTTTTTAACTGCTCATTTCTTCTTGTGATTTCTTGAAGCTACGCTGCAGGTCTTCATTATTTTCTTGTTGCTGCTTTTGCGCAAGCATTCAGCGTTTTCGCGCTTCAAGTTGTCCGAGTTCACAACATGTCATAATGACCTCTGAGTGTTTTGTCGCCATTTCATTGATCCTACGCTGCATCTTGAACGTAGTTTTTCTTCCTGTTGCTCTTTCTCTCGAAGAAGCTCTTATTTTTGCACTCTGTTTCATCCAGCCTGACTTTCAGCACTTCGTATTTTTCCTTTATGCCTTGAGTTGGTCCTGCATTTGTGTGACCTCTTCCTTTTCTGTCCGAGGATTTGTGCATTTTGTTCCATAGCTTCATCAAGCCTTCCTTGGAGCGCCTGATTCTTTTGCTCCATGTTTTGGATCCCTTTGCATCTCCCCAATAGTAGCGTTCGTGCGTTGAAGCTGGCAGACGTTTCTTTTAATTCAGCACTCTTTGTCTGTTTTCCTTCATCAGGAACAAATCTTCTGTCGTGCTTCACCAAACTTTCCTGTCCAGGCCTCACTAATATTTTTGTGTAAGGCTGGCGTTGCTGTTGTTTTTCCAGCTCTTGATTCGTGCTTCCAATTGTCTGCACTTCTCCTCCAGTTGAAGCTTCTCTTCTCATTTGTTTAATTTTTGCATGTAGGTCGGAGTTTTCCTGTAATGTCCTTTGGACTGATGAGGCACTAATGATCGTGTCATATCAGTCATCCCTCTTGAGCGAGTGGCCGCCCAGACTCGAAGTAGAGGCAGCAAGATTTTTTATTTTTTGTTGGCGTTTTCGTCGATCATTTTGATGCTGTGCACAGTGACTCTGAAGAGGTTTACAAATACTTTCAAATATATCTCTGGTCGAACGTTTGAAGCTGCGAACAAACTGACTAAACTTGCTGCTCCTGACCCCTATTTAAGGAAACACTTCCAAGGATCAAGGCATGCTGTCCTTGTGACATCATCACTCTTTATGAATCAGATTGTTCACATGACATTTTAGATGGGATGGTTTTTTTTTAAACTGTTTTCAATTTAACCTCTGTGGTCCAGGGTATAATTTGCATATACCCTGGACCTGAAGTTCATTGAAACTCCCACTGAGTTTAAATCTGGGACTCTCGGCCATTTGACCTTAGAACTGAAGAAGCTTCTCGGATGAGAGGTGAAACGTCTTCAAGCACTTAAAGAAGTCCAGACGCTTTTTCTTTGCAAACTCCTTTGACTACGATGACCTGGATGACTGAGAACCTTCACAGACAAACTCTGAAGAGAGTTATTATCTTGGTGGGCCCCTGGGCTTCTGCCCAGGTAACTGTGGATCATTAATAGTTTGCTCTGCCGGGCGATTTTCCATGTGCTTCTGCAGGTTACACCGTGGTGGATGCCTGCCGTGTTGCTGCTTGGAGTATTTTCACAACGGTAAGTATTCAAACTTATATAAATTCACGGTATTCTATCGGTGCAGTGAGGTTTTCTTGATGTTTCTTGGTGTTCGGTTGCTGAAACGACTTTAATAGAGGAGGAGATTGTCGAAAATTCTATTTAGCCTTCAATGCTAATGTTAATGTTGCAGTCTTTTACTCGTGAGTGACGGTAGACACTGCAGTGGTAGCTCCGCGCCACGTTCAGCTTTTCCCTGTTCACACAGCACGTCTTTCTCCACGCCAGTTCATGAGCGTTTTTGCTCCTCTGTTTATTCAGAGCAATTTTTTTCACAATTGATAAGTAATAACATCCCAAAATATTGAAGAGAGCTTGTTTTAATCACTCCTGCTTTTACTTTGACATCGTTCATCGTTGACTTGTCTCTAATCTGTCTCTCTCTCTGTTCACTCTCTTCTCCCTTTGAGAACCCGCCCCAAACATAGTCAGTTAGGCTGTCCCCTCCTTTGCGATGTGTTTATTTTCTCTCTATTGTCTCTTTTCATACACGAATCTGATCGCATTTGTCAATCGCAGTATTTTATTTTGGAGAATAGCTTTTATCTTCAAATTGCTGGAAACAAATTTCCACGTGTGGACTAATAAGGTTATCTTATCTTATCTTATCTTATCTTATTGTCTTGTGTGTCTTGGTGTAACTTCCTGCGGAACATGCGTGGCCCACGCAAAAATAGACCAGATACCGAACATCGCTTCGTAGCATCCGTGTCTGGTGTAAACTACACCATAGATTAACATGTATTTTGTATTGTGTTGTGTATCAATTGGACTCCTGCATGGACAGACACAGGTTTATTGATACATTAAATGTTATTGCAGTGAAATTCAAACGCATGGTCAGTACTATCACATGTACGGTATATGTCAGTTTTAATCATTTTTGCTTGAATTGCTTAAATGTCAAATACTTACTAGTATGTCATTTTTGTTATTATTTTGTCTCAGTAAAATGCTGGTCAGGTTCGATACTGCCAACAGCAGAGTATGTGAAGTTGGAAGAGGTTGATGGGCGGTTTGAGTTTATGCAGTTTCATGAAAAAGGTTTGTTTATATCTTACCTATTTTAGTTGGGGGGGACAGATTTTTTGTGGGCGTTTCGCCAAGTCTCTTGAATCATACAGTGGTGTTCACTTTAGTGATGTGAGGCAAGAAGTTTACTTAAAAGGTGCACTCAGATATATCTTATCTTTTCCAGTCATCGAGAGATTTTGCCTGCCACTGATGCAAAAGTGTGTACAAGATGCAACAGGGACAGAGTTGATGAAGTGTTTTCAGTGACCTTATCAGCAGGCACTGT
The DNA here is from genome assembly GCF_001858045.2 of Oreochromis niloticus. Classification (NCBI taxonomy): domain Eukaryota; kingdom Metazoa; phylum Chordata; class Actinopteri; order Cichliformes; family Cichlidae; genus Oreochromis; species Oreochromis niloticus. The sequence goes on from NW_020327076.1 coordinate 8,067, forward strand.
GGTCCTAACAGTTTCTCAAGTGATGGTGAGAATTTAAAGGGCAACTCAACACCAGAACGGGGAAGGGCCGTGTGGCTGCTGGTTGTTCCAAATAATCAGGACCACAATTTGCCAATCAGCTGTTTGACATTGAGATCAGTTAATTTAATGAGTCAGGTCTGCAGTGTGATGTTGCTTTGTTAGTTAAAAATCTGCAGCCAGATTTTTTTCTACACTTACAGAATGTTGTTTTTTCCTTTTAGAATTTTCTGATTGCTCCTTGTCTTCTGCATCTGATTGTTCTGACTCAAGCTTCAGCTCAAATGCAAGTAACAACTTACTTCTAGATGAGGGTCCCAGGAGAAAACAAGAGTTGAGGGTACTGTTGATGCAGCATCTGCTAAAAAGGTTGTGACAAACTCATTCTCATATTTTTCTACTTCATTATTTTAATATGTAGAAAAGCTATTCCTCACTTTTTGCATCTTTTTTTCTCAAGTTAATTGAAGGTGTACTTGGAACCAATTCAGGTGGTGAAGAGGTTCTCCAGGAATATCACCAACACAAACTCTACAGATGCTACCAGAAGAAAATGGTCATTATATGGCTCACATGATTGATTGCCATGGGTATTGTGTTCTATTTGTGCATTTTTTTTTTTTTTTTTTTTTAAATACAAGTTACTATTTTGCCATTGCTTAAGCATGCTATTTAAATCGTTTTTCAGGCACCTCCCCACCAAAGCTGTTAGAAACAGTACGCGCTAGGGGTAGTGACATTGTTCCCATCCCTGAAAGACCCATACTCCAAGAAAGGCTATGTATAGTCACTGTTATTGCACTTTGTTTACATAATTTTCATGCTGTGCATCATTGGGATTTGTGTCTGAAAATTTTCAGATTGACAACACATTATTTTTGAATGTATTTACATTTTAGGAACACTTCTATGATGCTGCAAGCAGCACTGGATACATTTCTTGGCGTCTGAAAACGATACAGAGAAAGACTAGACGAGGATCTGCACCACCAAGTAGCTCCACTGGCTTTGCTCAAGAAGGAGGTAAGAAATTAAGTGTCCACAAACTAGATAATGTTCTCATTTACATTATATACTATTTTGTTTTCATTTACCTATCTGCTCAGCACCCATGCTTTTATGTTTGTGTGTTTTTCTTCAGGGGGCCCAAATTCCCAAAGGCCCATTAATGTCGACATGCAGCTTGATGGAGATGCTTGCCAGGAGGCCATCTCTTTGCTGAACCATACATCCGACACTTCCTTGATTTTCCAGAAGATGAGAGAGACCTTTCAGCATCGTCAGAAGCTCATCAATGATCCTGACAAAAGTCTTGATATCCTGTCTATCTTCCCAAGATTCTTGGATACAAAAGGATTGGTGAGAATATTCAGTGGAATTTTTAATATCACTTTAAATTTCAAGATGAATGTGGCAGTAGTAGATTTTCTTTCTTAAAGGTGAATCAAGACTTCACTCTCCTGTTTGATGATGAGATATCTACCAGGCTGCTTCAGAAATGGGATCCAATCTTTAGGTATCAATCATCAAAGAGGCCAAGCAGCTCACCTCAACAGTAGAGTTGCGTCAATTGGTGCAGTCAGCAGAGGTCTACCAGGAAGTGATCTTGATGAGGCAGCAGTGGTTTGTTAATATGATTTGCTATAGCAGTTAAAGTTCAATAGCATCAGGATTCATTAATAATACCAATTCATTCACTGTTAGCTTTGCTTCATCGTTTTCTTTAGCTGTTAGTTTAATGTTTATGACAGCATTTAACTTTTTAGGAAGTGCTTTTCTAGTTCTCCTTAAATTGCCAAGACATGGCCTCCTGTTGTTACTGTTACATCTCCTTCTGCCCTCCAGGGACCAAAGTATCAAAAATCAGCGCCTCTGATGTGTTGAGGATTGTAGTCTTTCATAAGGTAATTAATATTTATAGTTTTTATCATAAGTTGTCATGTCACTGGTTAAGAGGTGAATGAACAAATTACAGTGAGCTTACAAAGGAGGTTTACATACTCATTTCTGTGATGCTATTATCTCTGACTTGCTCTGTGTCTATGCTCAGTATCTTTGTCTCAACTCCGTCTTGCTGCAGTTTGGAAGAGCATCTCCAGAATCAGCAGAGTCAGCAGCATACTCCTGGCTGTTGGGCGCCAGAAGAGGAAGGTCGACAGCTTTATTTGCCATAGACAAGCGTCTCATCCCCTGCCAGGCCAGCCGCTCCTTGGCATTTGATGAGCTTTTTAAAGCTCTTTTGTGTTCAGTGTGTCTTATGATGCTGCACTTGTGAATTTCTACACATTTCTGCAGACAACAGTATACAATATTGATATGGGGAAAATGAAGGAGTCCCAAGAGTTCGTGACCTGAGAGCCAAAATCCTTAACCAGGAAATTCTTCTCACAACCCAAGTAAAAATCATTAAAATGCTGACATGTGTTTTGTGTAAGAGAGCTTATCCCAGCAGTCAGCAGCTGATTTCACATTTAAGAGGTGAACATGGTTATTATCCTGGACCTAAGTTTAAGTTATTTTGTTGGCAGCCAGGCTGCAGGCTTCAGTTCCAAACTTATGCAGGCTTTAGGAAGCACCTCAGTAGTTTTCACAGCAATGTTGACCAAAATGATCGAACTTCAGCCATTGCTTGTTTTTCTAATGACACAGTTTCACCTGCTTTGGAGGACCAGTTTAATTCCTCAAATCTTCCTCACAGTTCTCCCAGTGTTCTTCCAGAGTCTAGTTCTTCCAGTGTTCCAGTGAGCATTGATTCAGTACTTACAAGGGATTCATCCAAAGAAATGTGTGCATCCATTGTGGCCAAACTGCAGGGTAGTGGCCTTTCTAACAGTTTAGTATCCTCACTTGTAGGCGATTTGGAGGAATTAACAAGTGAGCTTCGCTCAGAAGCAAAGCAGGCCATTCTTTCTGCGTTACCCACAAAGGACTCCAGCATATCTTTAATAAATAAATGAATGCTTTGAAAATTTTGAAAACCCTTTCACCAATCTGAACACAGAATGGAAACGAAATAAATACTTCAATCTAAAATGGGGAGTTGTAGAACCTAGAGAAATAACACTTGGAGTGAGGTATGACATCAGGCGAAATCAGAAGTCTGGTACTTATGATCAAGTACCTGTGAAGGATACTTTTATATATGTACCTATTTTGGAGTCTTTGAAGTTCATGTTTAGAAATCCAGAGATTTGTGTTTTCCTGCAGAGAGAGTGTAGCTCAGAGCCTGATGCTTATCATGACTTTTGTGATGGAAGTTACTTTAAAACTCACCCTTTGTTTTCAGCCAAAAGGCATGCATTACAAATTCAGCTATACTATGATGATTTTGAAACAGCCAATCCTCTTGGCTCTAAACGCGGAATTCACAAAATTGGCTGTATTTATTTTGTTATAAGAAACTTGCCCCCAAAATTTAATTCCATTTTGATGAACATTCATTTAGTGTCACTTTTCCACACACCAGATCTGCAAAAGTATGGTTTTGATGTTATACTGGAACCACTGATAAATGATGTCAAAAAACTGGAAAGCCAAGGGCTAAGTCTTCCATTTTCTGATGAGCAGGTATATGGCACAATATCACAGATCACTGGAGATAACCTAGGGATGCACTCAATTCTTGGTTTTAATGAGTCGTTCAGTAGCCGTCATTTCTGTCGCCTTTGTTTGATTGAGAAGAATGATTGTCAAATGGTGTACAGTGAGGATGATCCTAAAATTATTCCTCGTGGGAAAGATTTGTTTGACATACGTTGCCAGTCTCTTCGGGAAAATCCTAAATTGAAGTCACTGTATGGGTTGAAAAGAAATTCTGCACTCAATTCATTGCAGTATTACCATATTTGCAATAACTACTCATTTGATATAATGCATGACCTTCTTGAAGGTGTGGCTCAGTATGAGGTCAAATTGCTTTTTGAGTATCTTACGCAACACTTCATATCAGAACAGAACTTGCTTTCTAGGATTTATGGTTTTGACTATGGATTTTTATGCGTCAAGAAGATATCGTACATACATGAGTTTCAAAAACAAACATGTTCTGTTGACAACTTCTGACACATTTAAAAGGACATCTTCTTCTTCCCGAGGCCAGATCCTTCCCGGTAATCTTCTAACTCTGCTTATCCCCTAGAACAAACTGTCTCTTTTGCAAACATAATCTTACAGCTACAAGGCTTTGCAAACTATTATTTGAATATTTGAACTACTGCCTAAACATGAGTCCAACGACTGTTTGTGTGTGCATGTGTGTCTCGACCTCAGCATCCACTCTGTCTGTAAGGACAGAGGCCAACTCTTCATGTGTGCCATACCTAACTGAGACCATATATGTAATATGTTGAATAAATGTTCTAATCAAATGCCACTACTTAAAGTTTAACAAAATATATGACTGAATAAAAGCTCATAAAGAATAACATGATATAAGTGTTTTGTAAGCGTGTGCAGCCTTCTATGCTCTACGTCACTTCACTCAATAGATCAGCCAGACATCCCGCTGACTGTAGCTTTTAACCCTTACTGACTTGAGCACAACTCTATAATAAGCACCAAACTGTAATATGTATAAAGATGATCACGGTTACACCTGCAATGAAAGATTATATGATTATACTAACCCCTGTGAATAGAAGATTAACATGAGGTTATAACAATCACTGTAATATAAACTTTAATGTAATGTCAATAGCTTCAATAAACGCTTCAATGCAATGCTTATTAAATGATTCTGATGCAATGATAAAATAACAGTAAAATATCTCTTCTCAGGGGTTAGAATTTTACAGGTAAGAACTGCTCAGTGGTATGTGATAAACTGTAAATGTAAAGCTTACAGGTCAGTCCTCATGTTTTTAAATCAGATTTTGAGTCTGTACATGGCACATTATGCATTTGCATGTTGTAAAATGTGCTGCAAAACAAACTGAGGTAAACTAACTGGTTTACTGTGATGGATTTAAAGTGCGTGTGACTGGTGCGCAGTGGCTGTGGTGCTCAGGTCAGAGTTCAGTTACAAAAAGGGTAACAGAGATGAATTTAAAGTTAAGGTGATGGTGCTTAGATTCATTCACAGACTGAAACCTTCACACCAACTTTATCCTGTGTCTCTTAGTTTTAGACTAGTTGTTTAGTCTATTTTGATGTTTTAAACCATATCACAGGGTTTTTACTTCACCATTTACGGGGTTTTAACAAGCAAACAAAAGACATATCGTGATGTTTGAAAATGTTTTGGAAATATTCTTTAAAGATTAGATGTAAAATACTCAGAGGATAAATTCAATTGGTTTATTAGTTTATTACATAAGTTGAAAAAAAAGTTAAACAAGTAAATAAAGAAACAACGTAAAAGAAAGTAAACAAAACAAATCGGTAAATAAAGGAAAACGGTAATAAGAAGGGGAAAAGAGAAAACCCCAACAATCCCCTCTGAGCAAGCACTAGGCGACAGTGGAGAAGAAAAACTGCCTTTAAACGGGCAGAAACTTCTGGCAGAACCAGGCTCAGGAGGGGCAGTCAACTGCCGGGACTGGTTGGGGGTCAGGGTGAAAAAAGAAAAAGATGAAGGAGAGAGGGAAGAAGTGTTAGGAGAGAAAGGGAGAAGGGGAGAGGAGAGGTGAAAATTAAGATGGAACAGAGGTGGAGGGAGACGAGGTGACATCAGCAGTAGAAAAAATAGAAAAAGTAGAAAAAGCAGGAGTGTCCCTCCTCCAGAAGAAGCGGAAACGTTTTTTCTTCTTTCCATGAGCTTTTCCACGAGCACTTTTTTCTCTAGGATGAGGTTCTCAACTGATCGGTTGTTCCTTCAACTTCCTTCTCAAGCTTCTGGCATCTTTGCTCCATTTCTTTTAATAGATTGCACTTGTCTGTATTTTGCTGTTGTTTTTCCTTGTGGATCTTTTTTAACTGCTCATTTCTTCTTGTGATTTCTTGAAGCTTACGCTGCAGGTCTTCATTTATTTTCTCTTGTTGCTGCTTTTGCGCAAGCATTTCAGCGTTTTCGCGCTTCAAGTTGTCCGAGTTCAACAACATGTCATTAATGACCTCTGAGTGTTTTGTCGCCATTTCATTGATCCTACGCTGCATCTTTGAACGTAGTTTTTCTTCCTGTTGCTCTTTCTCTCGAAGAAGCTCTTTATTTTTGCACTCTGTTTCATCCAGCCTGACTTTCAGCACTTCGTATTTTTCCTTTATGCCTTTGAGTTGGTCCTGCATTTGTGTGACCTCTTCCTTTTTCTGTCCGAGGATTTGTGCATTTTGTTCCATAGCTTCATCAAGCCTTCCTTGGAGCGCCTGATTCTTTTGCTCCATGTTTTGGAGATCCCTTTGCATCTCCCCAATAGTAGCGTTCGTGCGTTGAAGCTGGGCAGACGTTTCTTTTAATTCAGCACTCTTTGTCTTGTTTTCCTTCATCAGGAACAAAATCTTCTGTCGTGCTTCACCAAACTTTCCTGTCCAGGCCTCACTAATAATTTTTGTGTAAGGCTGGCGTTGCTGTTGTTTTTCCAGCTCTTGATTTCGTGCTTCCAATTGTCTGCACTTCTCCTCCAGTTGAAGCTTCTCTTCTTCAATTTGTTTAATTTTTGCATGTAGGTCGGAGTTTTCCTGTAATGTCCTTTGGACTGATGAGGCACTAATGGATCGTGTCATATCAGTCATCCCTCTTGAAGCGAGTGGCCGCCCAGACCTCGAAGTAGAGGCAGCAAGATTTTTTATTTTTTGTTGGCGTTTTCGTCGATCCATTTTGAATGCTGTGCACAGTGACTCTGAAGAGGTTTACAAATACTTTCAAATATATCTCTGGTCGAACGTTTGAAGGCTGCGAACAAACTGACTAAAACTTGCTGCTCCTGACCCCTATTTAAGGAAAACACTTCCAAGGATCAAAGGCATGCTGTCCTTGTGACATCATCACTCTTTATGAATCAGATTGTCACATGACATTTTAGAATGGGGATGGTTTTTTTTTAAACTGTTTTCAAATTTAACCCTCTGTGGTCCAGGGTATAATTTGCATATACCCTGGACCTGAAGTTCATTGAAAACTCCCACTGAGTTTAAATCTGGGACTCTCGGCCATTTGACCTTAGAACTGAAGAAGCTTCTCGATGAGAGGTGAAACGTCTTCAAGCAACTTAAAGAAGTCCAGACGCTTTTTCTTTGCAAACTCCTTTGACTACGATGACCTGGATGACTGAGAACCTTCACAGACAAACTCTGAAGAGAGTTATTTATCTTGGTAGGCCCCTGGGCTTCTGCCCAGGTAAACCTGTGGATCAATTAATAGTTTGCTCTGCCGGGCCGATTTTCCATGTGCTTCTGCAGGTTACACCGTGGTGGATGCCTGCCGTGTTGCTGCTTGGAGTATTTTACACAAACGGTAAGTAATTCAAACTTATATAAAATTCACGGTATTCTATCGGTGCAGTGAGGTTTTCTTGATGTTTCTTGGTGTTCGGTTGCTGAAAACGAGCTTTAATAGAGGAGGAGATGTGTCGAAAATTCTATTTAGCCTTCAATGCTAATGTTAATGTTGCAGTCTTTTTACTCGTGAGTGACGGTAGACACTGCACGTGGTAGCTCCGCGCCACGTTCAGCTTTTCCCCTGTTCACACAGACACGTCTTTCTCCACGCCAGTTCATGAGCGTTTTTGCTCCTCTGTTTATTCAGAGCAATTTTTTCACAATTGATAAGTAAATAACATCCCAAAATAATTGAAGAGAGCTTGTTTTAATCACTCCTGCTTTTACTTTGACATCGTTCATCGTTGACTTGTCTCTAATCTGTCTCTCTCTCTGTCTCACTCTCTTCTCCCTTTGAGACACCCGCCCCAAACATAGTCAGTTAGGCTGTCCCTCCTTTGCGATGTGTTTATTTTCATCTCTATTGTCTCTTTTCATACACGAATCTGATCGCATTTGTCAATCGCAGTATTTTATTTTGGAGAATAGCTTTTATCTTCAAAATTGCCTGGAAAACAAATTTCCCACGTGTGGGACTAATAAAGGTATCTTATCTTATCTTATCTTATCTTATTGTCTTGTGTGTCTTGGTGTAACTTCCTGCGGAACATGCGTGGCCCACGCAAAAAATAGACCAGATACCGAAACAATCGCTTCGTAGCACTCCGTGTCTGGTGTAAACTACACCATAGATTAACATGTATTTGTATTGTGTTGTGTATCAATTGGACTCCTGCATGGACAGACACAGGTTTATTTGATAACATTAAATGTTATTGCAGTGAAATTCAAACGCATGGTCAGTACTAATCACCATGTACGGTATATGTCAGTGTTTTAATCATTTTTGCTTGAATTGCTCTAAATGTCAAATACTTACTAGTATGTCATTTTTGTTATTATTTTGTCTCAGTAAAATGCTGGTCCAGGTTCGATACTGCCAACAGCAGAAGTATGTGAAGTTGGAAGAGGTTGATGGGCGGTTTGAGTTTATGCAGTTTCATGAAAAAGGTTTGTTTATATCTTACCTAATTTTAGTTGGGGGGACAGAATTTTTTGTAGGGCGTTTCGCCAAGTCTCTTGAATCATACAGTGGTGTATCACTTTAGTGAATGTGAGGCAAGAACAGTTTACTTAAAAGGTGCACTCAGATATATCTTATCTTTTCCAGTCATCGAGAGATTTTGCCTGCCACCTGATGCAAAAGTAGTGTACAAAGATGCAACAGGGACAGAAGTTGATGAAGTGATTTTCAGTGACCTTATCAGCCAAGGCACTGTGGTCCTAACAGTTTTCTCAAGTGATGGTGAGAAATTTAAAGGGGCAAACTCAACACCAGACACGGGGAAGGGCCGTGTGGCTGCTGGTTGTTCCAAATAATCAGGAGCACACAATTTGACCAATCAGCTGTTTGAACATTGAGATCAGTTAATTTAAATGAGTCAGGTCTGCAGTGTGATGTTGCTTTGTTAGTTAAAAATCTGCAGCCAGATTTTTTTCTACACCTTACAGAATGTTGTTTTTTTTTTTTAGAATTTTCTGATTGCTCCTTGTCTTCTGCATCTGATTGTTCTGACTCAAGCTTCAGCTCAAATGCAAGTACATCAACTATACTTCTAGATGAGGGTCCCAGGAAGAAAACAAGAGTTGAGGGTACTGTTGATGCAGCATCTGCTAAAAAGGTTGTGACAAAACTCAGTTCTCATATTTTTCTACTTCATTATTCTTAATATGTAGAAAAGCTATTCCTCACTTTTTGCATCTTTTTTTTCTCAAGTTAATTGAAGGTACTTGGAACCAATTCAGGTGGTGAAGAGGTTCTCCAGGAATATCACACAACACAAACTCTAACAGATGCTACCAGAAGAAAATGGTCAATATAATAGTGGCTCACATGATTGATTGCCATGGGTATGTGTGTTCTATTTGTGCATTTTTTTTTTTTTTTTTAAATACAAGTTACTATTTTGCCATTGCTTAAGCATGCTAATTTAAAATCGTTTTTCAGGCACCTCCCCACCAAAGCTGTTAGAGAACAGTACGCGCTAGGGTAGTGACATTGTTCCCATCCCTGAAAGACCCATACTCAAGAAAGGCTATGTATAGTCACTGTTATTGCACTTTGTTTACATAATTTTCATGCTGTGCATCATTGGGATTTGTGTCTGAAAATTTTCAGATTGACAACACATTATTTTTGAATGTATTTACATTTTAGGAACACTTCTATGATGCTGCAAGCAGCACTGGATACATTTCTTGGCGTCTGAAAACGATACAGAGAAAGACTAGACGAGGATCTGCACCACCAAGTAGCTCCACTGGCTTTGCTCAAGAAGGAGGTAAGAAATTAAGTGTCCACAAACTAGATAATGTTCTCATTTACATTATATACTATTTTGTTTTCATTTACCTATCTGCTCAGCACCCATGCTTTTATGTTTGTGTGTTTTCTTCAGGGGGCCCAAATTCCCAAAGGCCCATTAATGTCGACATGCAGCTTGATGGAGATGCTTGCCAGGAGGCCATCTCTTTGCTGAACCATACATCCGACACTTCCTTGATTTTCCAGAAGATGAGAGAGACCTTTCAGCATCGTCAGAAGCTCATCAATGATCCTGACAAAAGTCTTGATATCCTGTCTATCTTCCAAGATTCTTGGATACAAAAGGATTGGTGAGAATATTCAGTGGAATTTTTAATATCACTTTAAATTTCAAGATGAATGTGGCAGTAGTAGATTTTCTTTCTTAAAGGTGAATCAAGACTTCACTCTCCTGTTTGATGATGAGATATCTACCAGGCTGCTTCAGAAATGGGATCCAATCTTTAGGTATCAAATCATCAAAGAGGCCAAGCAGCTCACCTCAACAGTAGAGTTGCGTCAATTGGTGCAGTCAGCAGAGAGTCTACCAGGAAGTGATCTTGATGAGGCAGCAAGTGAGTTTGTTAAATATGATTTGCTATAAGCAGTTAAAGTTCAATAGCATCAGGATTCTATTAATAAATACCAATTCATTCACTGTTAGCTTTGCTTCATCAGTTTTCTTTAGCTGTTAGTTTAATGTTTATGACAGCACATTTCAACTTTCTTAGGAAGTGCTTTTCTAGTTCTCCTTAAAAATTGCCCAAGACATGGCCTCCCTGTTGTTACTGTTACATCTCCTTCTGCCACCTCCAGGAGGACCAAAGTATCAAAAAATCAGCGCCTCTGATGCTGTTGAGAGACTTGTAGTCTTTCATAAGGTAATTTAATATTTATAGTTTTTATCATAAGTTGTCATGTCACTGGTTAAGAGGTGAATGAAACAAATTACAGTTGAGCTTACAAAGGAGGTTTACATACTCATTTCTGTGATGCTATTATCTCTGACTTGCTCCTGTGTCTAATGCTCAGTATCTTTGTCTCAACTCCAGTCTTGCTGCAGTTTGGAAGAGCATCTCCAGAATCAGCAGAGTCAGCAGCCATACCTCCTGGCTGTTGGGCGCCAGAAGAGAGAAGGTCGACAGCTTCTATGT